>NC_133122.1:5239576-5539576 GCF_033568475.1 Henckelia pumila
AAATTGTTTAAAAAACCTTGTAAACATTCTCACTTCTATATCCTTTGAAATTTATGGATGTGTCAGTTGTGAGTGATACAGTGCAGTGTTGGGGAGTGAATTTGACTTCATAATCTCTATCACACAATTGACTTATACTTAGTAGGTTATGTTTAAGCCCTTTCACTAGGAGTACATCATCAATCAGACAAGAGTTAGATATACATATTGATCTGATGCCTTTAATGACTCCTTTGTTGTTGTCCCCAAAAGTGACAATTCTTTTTTCCTTTGGTTTGATTGATTGAAGCAGCTCCTTGTTTCCCGTCATGTGTCTGGAGTATCCACTATCGAGATACCATATGCTTGGAGGCATACTTCTTTTCTGTCCCTACAATATAAATTTTTTGTACCCTTTAGTTATTTTTGGGTCCAATTATGTTAGAAATGAAGATCAATAATTACTTAGTAACATAATCAACACGTTCTAAGAGTGCTCCCATGAAAGGTAGGTAGGGCTAAGGCCTCTTTAAAAACCTATCTCCTTAGACAGAGCAACGTTCATCAGGGAGACAAGTCGCAAGTCAAGGCAGTTTAAACCGGTCTGTGAAGAACTCCCTCAGATCATGTTTTCATAATGTCACCTCATAATTATTGATGAATATTTAGGCACCCATTTCAAATAACTTCTTTTATTACATTGATTTCTTAATGATCTACACTAAGGTCTAATATGTCCAGTTTTACAACAATAAGTGCAGATAGGGGGTGATCTCATTTTAACTTTAGCAATAAGACTAGTGAAATCTATTGATTTACTACCATACTATATTCCTCATTTATCAAAGCTACATTTTTGCATGGTTAGAATATTATTTAATTTATTGCTACTAACATTGAATTTATCAAATAATTTTTTTAAGTGAGCTATGTCATCTTTTAATCTTAGGTTTTCATGCTCCTTAGATTCTAAATCATTTTTTAGACTTCTATTTTCCTTTATAAGTGATTTAGCCATATCAAAAATTTGTTTAAAAGCATGTAATAGCTCATCATAGGAAGGTACCTCATCATCGTCGTCGGAGACGATGTCATCATGCTTAGCCATGAGGCAGGTGTTGGATTCCTCATCATCGTCGTCACTGTCGCTCCACGTTGCTATGAGTGCCTTTTTTTTTTCCTTTTGTCAACTTTCTTTTTGAGAGGGCATTAATTTGCATAGTTCCCTTGTTGTTGGCAGTTGTAGCATGTCACTTCCTTCTCCGGCTTCTTCTTCTTTTTGAATTTAGTCCCTCTCATGAATTTTTTTAATTTTCTTGTGAAGAGCGCCATGTCATCATCATCTTCTTCTTCAACTTGGCTTGATTGGGCTATTCCTGTTGCTTTGATTTTTTCATCTTCCTTCTTTATCTATTTTCTTGTAGATAATTCTAACTCATGGGTTTTTAGGGTCCCATGGAGTTGATCGAGATCATAGGAAGCGGTGTCGCCTTTGTTGGATTCAATGATCATCGTTCTCTTTGCATCCCACTCCTTGGGTAGTGCTCGAAGTGATCTTCTCCATACTTGTTTGGTTGGATATTTTTCACCTAGTTGGGCAAGCTCATTGATGATTTTAGTTAGCCTTCGAAACATGGTATCAATATTTCTTTGGCATCCATCTCAAAGGTTTCGTATTTGAGTTGTAGAAGATCAATCTTTGTCTCCTTCACTTGATTTGTTCTCTCGTGACAAATCTCCAATTTGTCCCAAATCTCTTTTGCGGAGGAGCACATAGAGATCCGGTTGTACTCGTTCATATCTAAAGAACAATGCAAAATATTCATACCTTTAGCATTTTGAGAAATTAATCGCATGTCCTCTTTTGAAAAGTCGTCCATTTCTTTCGGAACTTCGTTACCATCCACTATTTTCATAGAGACGTAGGGACCTTTCACCATCACTTTCCAAAGGTCATAGTCTAAGGATTGGATATATAGAGACATTCTATTTTTCCAATACCCGTAATGTAACGCCCCGAATTAGGCTTAAATGAGTTTATTTGAGATAACTGGAGATTTTATTATTCAAGGGCCGTTTTGATTTATATCAAGGACCATTTTGAAATTTTTGGATTTTTAGGGACTAAATGCAGAATTGGGCTTTAACATCTATATAAGCATGAATTAGCTTTTTTTTTTTTTTTATCATTCCATCTTCTTTCTCCTTGCCGTGTTCCTCCATTGAAGGCATGTGAAAAGCATTCCAAGCTTCTGAAAGTTTGGTTTTGACTCAATCCGTCCGATAGGAATTATTTCTGAAGTTATATTAACGACCACGGCTGGGAGAGCTCCGTTTTGAACTAAGTTTCTCTTATTTCTTTGAAGTTTGATTTTTTTGAAGTTGATAGAATCGAACGATAATCGGGGACGTTGTTCTTGAACTACATGGTAGTGTTTATTCTTTGTCGGATCGGAGATAGAACGTCGTTCGGAATTTGATGATTTTCGAGATTTTGAGTTTTGGATTTGTTGGATTTGAGTTGGATTGAATTATTGATGATTGATATGAGTTTATTGAATTATTGAAATTATTTCTCGCATGTGTTTGAGTTAATTAATTTATTTATTAAATGACATGCGAGAATGCTTTATTAGTTGAGATTGATTGAATTACATGACTATGTGATTAAATTCTAAAGCATGATTTATTTGATATATCAATTGTTTGGATTATTGGATCGAAGTCAATTGATCTCGGGAGGTTATGTATTATTTTGAACGGAGGTTGTTGGACACCAAATTTTTTAGATTGAGATATTTGTGTCCTAACCTATTTTGTATCAGATGCCTCCGAGAAGAATTTTGAACAGGGATCGACCGGTAGTCACTCCTTCGACTGAACAGGGTAGTACAGGGGCAGGGATGTTTGATGTCACAGCTACTCCCATGGAAACCTTGCTGAAGATGTTTCAGTCTTTCGAACCCCGACTTTGAAGGGTACGGAGAATCCAGTTGACTGTGAGAGCTGGTTAGACGACATTGATCAGCTTTTCGACTCTCTCGATTATTTTGATGACCGCCGAACTAGACAGGTCATTCATCAACTGCAGGGTGTGGCTAAGAACTGGTGGGTCACAACTAAGAGAGATTTTGAGAATCGAGGTACAATTATTGACTGGAAACTGATTAAATCTAAATTCTATAAGCGGTTTTTCCTTGTTTCGTACCGAAAGGACAAGGGAGCAGAATTTTCAAATTTGAGACAAGGAAGTTTGAACATCGAAGAATATGTGATGAAGTTTGATAGCCTCTTGGGGTTTGCACCTCATATTGCCGACAACGAAGAGGCAAAGGCCGATCAATTTATCAACGGTTTGAATCCCGACATCTTTGTGTTGGTGAACATCGGGAGACCGGATAACTGATGGAGAACGCGGCGATCAGATCAATCAGGATTGATACCCGGTGCAGTGGAAGTTTAAAAATTTTATATGGAACGATTCCATAATGGGTATCAAAACCTTACGATTAAATTGTGTGTTTAAAATTAAATAACAATTATAAATTTTTACCTCCAATCTCGAATCGAGATTATGGACACCAACAGATTGCTTTGCACTTGTTGTATATCCCTGGAACTGATGGACGAACTGTTCTTCAATCAGGTCCACGAACGGATAATTAATCCCTCTGATAGATTGCACTAGAAAATCTATCAGAAGTTTCTACGAAGAGAATTAACGAATTTGATCCGTTAAACCAGACTGTAATTCAAAATTCACAGACTGGGTTTTTCCCGAGTAGAGAGGGGAGGGGGCGGCCACTTTAGAGAGAAAATACTAGGTTTTTCGAAAATTTGTGACCTGTTGTGTGTAATTTATGTACTGCAATAACTTATTTATAATGTAGGCCGCTAACAGCTTAGGGCCCATTAGTCATAAGTTCAAACCCGACAAGCAAAGCCCGCAAGTTCAGAAATTAATATAAAATTCATCATGACTCCGATTGATAAACCGATTTCACCAATGTGCACAGAAACCATTTCTGCACCTTTTAAAGTCAAGATAAATTTTTCTGAATTCGAATTCAGTGGTTTCCAAAAATGCCCATCCCTATGTCATTTTAGGAAATCTTACTCCTCTACTCATAATTAAGAAGTCCAACTTCTTTGTTCATTAAATTTAACTCTTTAAATTTAACTATCTCAACGGGGATCAAAAATTCATTACTCTGTGTGACTCAATGGTTCAGGGATACAGCTAGCCGTGGGCTCACAACTCCTTGTGACTCGGAAAAACAATTTCCGAATTGCCCATCGAATCATGGTAAGAGAGCCTAGCAACATCGCCCCATGATTCCCTAGGTATCACTGATAGTGCCTGCAAGAACCAATAGATTTTGGTTAGCGTACAGTACGGTCCCTTCATCCATATATCCCGATCGAATCAACAACCATTGGTAAATCGAGAGTCATTCGAGATTCGATAACTATGCAATACATCTTGAAGATCAAATAGTGACATCGCATGTGTTACTAAGAAACCATTTCTTAAAACACATCATGTACTCTGGCCAGAGATTCGTCACACTAATATTTCCTCAGATCGCATAGGATATCCACACTCGCAAGTATGTGGTGAATCCTTGACAATAAAGCATCGACTCCTATATGTGTTGTAACTGTACCCAATCCCGACACCTGATGACCCCAATAGAGTCGGTAAACGAGTCAAAGCACAGTACTAGCATATAGAGTCTCAATGATGTTTCAAGTAATAAGAACTAATGGTGTACAACCAAAACCGCGGACTTTATCCACTCGATAAGTGATAACCACTTGGAAAGTCCGGATAGGGTAGTTCGATCATTCATCGTATGAATATCCATTTGCATGCTTCGAACATCTCTATGTTCCTTACCAATGAAACGTGGCACTCTGCATCGCAAATGCTAGTCTCAAACTCGAGCGATCCTTATCCTTATTATCGGACGGCTCAATCGACTAGGAACAGTTTAGAATACACAGTGACTATAAGATGTGTTTCATGATAGACATCTCCATGTTCTACCACATCTTACATACACTATAGTATATTCAAGGTCTTTATCAAAACAACAATAGTATATCACAATATAACAATATTAAGAAAGATAAAGTTATTGCCATTAATAAAAGTGTAAATTATATTAAACAAAAGATTGTTTATACAAAGAGTCATCAAAGCCCTTAGCCACAAGTTGGCTCACCGGGCACCTACTCTTTCAATCTCCCACTTGCCCTAATGCCAACTAGTCATACTATGTAGACCCATTGCTTCGCGATGTTTGTCAAATAATGGTCCTGGCAAGGGCTTAGTAAGTGGATCAGCGATATTGTCTGCAGAGGCCACTCTTTCGACAGTGATGTCTCCTCTTTCCACAATCTCCCGGATGATGTGGTATTTCCTCAGTACGTGTTTGGATCTTTGATGAGACCTTGGTTCCTTTGCCTGAGCAACGGCACCCGTGTTGTCACAGTACACCGGGACTGGACCAACAACTTCTGGAATGACGCCCAACTCTTGGACGAAATTCCTCATCCAAACGGCCTCTTTAGCAGCAGCTGATGCTGCAATGTATTCTGCCTCAGTGGTGGAATCCGCTGTGGTGTCCTGCTTGGAACTCTTCCAAGAGACAGCACCGCCATTGAGCATGAACACAAATCCAGAGGTTGACTTCGAGTCATCCACATCACTTTGGAAGCTAGAGTCGGTATAGCCTTCCAATTTTAGTTCTCTTCCTCCATATACCATGAACATATTCTTAGTCCTTCGTAAGTACTTAAGAATGTCCTTCACGGCTTTCCAATGCATTTGACCGGGATTAGCTTGATATCTGCTCGTGACACTCAGAGAAAATGCTACATCCGGTCTGGTAGATATCATCCCATATATGATACTACCTATGGCTGACGCATATGGTATATGTGTCATTTTCTCTATCTCTTCATCAGTCTTGGGACACATAGACCTGGATAGAGAAACTCCATGACACATGGGTAGATGTCCTCTCTTGGACCCATCCATTGAAAACCGTTTCAATATGGTGTTGATGTAGGCTGATTGAGTGAGTCCTATCATTCTCTTAGATCTATCTCTATAGATCTGTATCCCTAGAATATAGGATGCCTCACCCAAATCCTTCATCGAGAATCTACCTGATAACCATATCTTTGTTGACTGCAACATCCCTACGTCATTCCCAATGAGTAGGATGTCATCAACATAAAGTACTAAGAATGTCACAGCATCCTTAACTACTTTCTTGTACACGCATGGTTCCTCCGGGTTCTTGATGAAACCAAAATCCTTTATTGTTTCATCAAATTTCTGGTTCCAACTTCTTGATGCTTGTTTTAGACCATAGATTGATCTCTGAAGCTTGCATACCTTATGCTCGCTTCCCATGGATGTGTATCCCTCAGGCTGCGTCATATAAATCTCTTCCTTAATGTCTCCATTAAGAAAAGCAGTCTTCACATCCATTTGCCATATCTCATAGTCATACCAAGCAGCTATGGCAACAAGGATTCTTATGGACTTGAACATTGCAACTGGTGAAAAGGTTTCATCATAGTCAACTCCTTGTCTTTGAGTATAACCTTTCGCCACCAATCGCGCCTTGTAGGTCAATACCTTACCATCAGGCCCAAGCTTTCTCTTGTAGATCCATTTACACCCTATTGGAACAATTCCATCGGGAGGATCTACTAAAGACCAAACTTGGTTTGTATGTATCGAATCTATTTCCGACTGCATAGCTTCAAGCCATAAATTTGAATCCGCATCAGAAATTGCTTCCTTGAAGTTTCTTGGATCACATCCAATGTCGGGTTCATCTTGATCCCCTTCAAGAAGAAGACCATATCGAATAGGAGGTCTAGAAGTCCTCTTGGATCTTATAGGTATAGGCGTGTCTATCAATGGTTCCTGAGGTGTAGGATCGTTATTTTGTATTTCGGGTTCTTCTCGAATTTCTTCGAGTTCCATCATCTCGCCTTTCTTATCCAATAAGAACTCCTTCTCCAAGAAGGTGGCATTCCTTGAAACAAACACCTTTGTTTCATCAGGATGATAGAAATAATATCCGATTGAATTCTTCGGATACCCTACAAAATAACATAAGGTGGATCGACTATCCAACTTATCTCCCACTGTCTGCTTCACGTAAGCAGGACATCCCCAAATCCTCAAGTACGAATACTTAGGAGCTTTGCCATTCCATAACTCGTATGGTGTTTTGTCCACTGCTTTAGTGTGGACGTTGTTCAACAATAATACCGCCGTTTCAAGCGCATAGCCCCAAAACGAAGGTGGAAGCTCAGTGAAGCTCATCATGGATCGAACCATGTCCAACAAAGTTCGATTACGATGCTCTGATACACCATTCAGTTGTGGTGTCATAGGAGGAGTCCACTGAGAGAGAATCCCATTCTCTTTTAGATAGTCTAAAAACTCGGTACTCAAGTATTCTCCACCTCGATCCGATCGAAGTGCTTTAATACTTTTACCCAGCTTGTTTTCTACTTCAGCCTTGAATTCTTTGAACTTTTCAAATGCTTCATACTTATATTTCATTAAATATAAATACCCATACCTAGAATAATCATCAGTAAAGGTAATGAAGTAGGTGTGGCCATATTGAGTACCAACTCTAAATGGACCACAAACATCTGTATGGATCAAATCCAACAGATTTTGACTACGCTCAGGTTTCCCCTTAAAAGGAGATTTAGTCATTTTTCCTTTCAAGCAGGATTCACAAGTAGGTAGAGAGTTAATATCAGACATATCAAACATGCCCTCTCCCACTAGCTTGTTCATCCTCCTTGATGAAATATGACCTAGCCTAGCATGCCAAAGGTTTGCCGGGTTTTGACTATCGATTTTTCTTTTGTTTGTTGTTTCCGGTTTATCAACATAATTTATTGGAACGTCTTTTAGTTTTAAGTTATATAGATCGTTTTCTAAATTGTCCACTTCAAATCAAACATTCATTCTTGTAAATATTGCAAATCCAATTCACAAAATTACAAGAAAACCCATCTCTATCAAGCATAGAAATAGAAATAATGTTTTAATGAAATCTTTGGCACAAATAAAAATATCTTTCTCATAATACAACTTAAAATTGGTTTGCAAAATTAAACAAATATTTCCCATAGCTATGGATTTAACTCTGGAACCATTCCTGAGCCTTGACTGGGTCTCATCCATCCTTAGCCTATTACTTCTTGTCATCATTTGCAACTCATTGCAAATATGAGATCTACATCTGGTATCCAATACCCAAGAAGTAGTATTAAGAAAAACATTTATTTCAATGTAAAACATACCCTTTGCAGTTCGCAACTGCTCGAGGTATTCCTTGCAGTTAAGTTTCCAATGACCGGGTTTCTTGCAGTGATGGCAAACTTGTTTAGACTTGTCCAATTTTGCATGTAACATTTTGCCTTGAGATCATGGTCCAACCATTTCTCTAGTTCGGCCAACCTTTCGGTAGTTACATCAGCCGGGGCTGTTTTCGGAGAAGCCTTTTCTAACACTTAGAAAATCTTTTCCGAACTTAGGACAATCTTAACTTTATGGAACCATTCCGTATAGTTGCGTCAGGAAGTTTGTTTTGTTCGAGAACATGTGGATTACGAATTCATTGTAATGAAATACTTAGTTGAAACAGACAATAATCGATGATTGTTTAACAATTTACTAAGACATAAAATAGGCGAAATTTATTTTATGAATCTCACTCCCACTATTTTAACGATTTCACTACCCTCTAGTGAAAACGGGAAACTGTTTTCCTTAGTGAGAACATGGAGTCCAATTGACAAAATATGGTCCCGAATAATATCAGCCAACCATAATTTTCAAAAGGTAGAGCCCAATTGCTTCCAAATCAACCTCCACGTTTTTACCTCATGTCCAATAAGGGCCCAATAATATGACGCCGTTTATTGTGACATGTCAAGATGAACCATCAATATTAAGTTGTGATGTACGGTCGTCATGTGGATCCCTCAATAATATGAGCCGATCCCATGAGAGTTCCACCCAACTTACAACATGTGTCGATCCAATGTACAGCTTTCCGACGAACGGCCCCCCCCCAATAATATGAGCCGGACCGTATCCGCGGGTAGCATCTCATACATTGATCGTTGATGAAAGGTAGGAACATTTAAACAAATTTAAATTTCCTTTATTTATCTTAATATCAATTTTAAATCATATTTAAAATGAGGGATTTTAATTTTGAAAATTTGTCTCATCATTTTTAAAATTTTGTATGCTTGCTGGATTCACACAATTTTGTCTAAAACATGCATACAACAATAATATCACATATTATATAGGATGATCGATTCCATTTCTAATCGACCCGTGGTTGCCAATCACGAGTCTTAGTCCAATCCTAGGTAATATGCAGTATGCAATGCAATCCTATTACATTGTGCTTGCAATTTACATTTCTTCTGTCTTTATTGTCTGCTGGGCCCCACCTCCGTCTTCAAATCTTCATCTTCCACTAAATCTAATGTATTTACAATAAATAACAATGACAAGTAGAGGATACATTTTTAAGGGGTAGGAATGGGCCATAAACCAAGCCCACTTTTATTACATATGACAATTCATATTGGGCCATAAACCAGACCCATTAATAAATCCAACAACAATAAAAACAAATGTAAATTCCTAACATATACCTACAAAATTGGTCATGGCAATCGATCATCCTTATCCAATAACATTTAATTCAAAATTAATTTATTGGATAACATGCAATGGCAATTTAAATTTAAAAAGATAAAATCATATTCCATATATAAAATCTTATTTTACATACAAAATCATATTTTATCTTTTTATCAAATAAAATCATATTTTACATATAAAATCAAATTTTATACATAAAATCATATTTTACTCAATATATCCATAAGATCATATCTTATCATCAATTGTACCAAAAATAATTAATTTCAAAATTCAATTTAACGGATAAAATATTTAAATTTTCCAAAAATTCAAATTTATCCAAAAATCAATTTTAAAAATTTTGGACTCGAACAATTCGATCCGATGCCTCGTGGACCAATCAAAAACAATTTTCGATCGGACCAAAAATAAAATTTAACATATTAAAATTTAATTTTAAAATTAAAAAATTAATTTTTCGCGGGCCGCCCGGGACACTCTCAGGCTGCCCGCGCCCCAAAGGGGCTCGGGCCGGGCAGCCCGGCTGCCCCTAGGGCAGCGACGATCGCTGCCCTGGGCAGCGATCACATCGCTGCCCATGGGAAGAGCCGTGCGCCGCCCTGCGCATCGCCTAGCGCTGCGCTGGGCAACGCCGTGCGCTGCCCGAGGCAGCGACCATCGCTGCCCGGGTTTTGCCCGGAAAAAAAAAATTTAAATTTTTAAAATATTTATTTTGTTTCAAAAACCGAGGTTTAAAAAAAATTTTGTACAATCGATTAATTTAATCGCTTGATCTGAGCAACCTGGCTCTGATACCACTGATGGAGAACGCGGCGATCAGATCAATCAGGATTGATACCCGGTGCAGCGGAAGTTTAAAAATTTTATATGGAACGATTCCATAATGGGTATCAAAACCTTACGATTAAATTGTGTGTGTAAAAATTAAATAACAATTATAAATTTTTACCTCCAATCTCGAATCGAGATTATGGACACCAACAGATTGCTCTGCTCTTGTTGTATATCCCTGGAACTGATGGACGAACTGTTCTTCAATCAGGTCCACGAACGGATAATTAATCCCTCTGATAGATTGCACTAGAAAATCTATCAGAAGTTTCTACGAAGAGAATTAACGAATTTGATCCGTTAAACCAGACTGTAATTCAAAATCACAGACTGGATTTTTCCCGAGTAGAGAGGGGAGGGGGCGGCCACTTTAGAGAGAAAATACTAGGTTTTTCGAAAATTTGTGACCTGTTGTGTGTAATTTCTGTACTGCAATAACTTATTTATAATGTAGGCCGCTAACAGCTTAGGGCCCATTAGTCATAAGTTCAAACCCGACAAGCAAAGCCCGCATGTTCAAAAATTAATATAAAATTCATCATGACTCCGATTGATAAACCGATTTCACCAATATGCACAGAAACCATTTCTGCACCTTTTAAAGTCAAGATAAATTTTTCTGAATCCGAATTCAGTGGTTTCCAAAAATGCCCATCCCTATGTCATTTTAGGAAATCTTACTCCTCTACTCATAATTAAGAAGTCCAACTTCTTTGTTCATTAAATTTAACTTTTCAAATTTAACTATCTCAACGGGGATCAAAAATCCATTACTCTGTGTGACCCTCAATGGTTCAGGGATACAGCTAGCCGTGGGCTCACAACTCCTTGTGACTCGGAACAACAATTTCCGACTTGCCCATCGAATCATGGTAAGAGCGCCTAGCAACATCGCCCCATGATTCCCTAGGTATCACTGATAGTGCCTGCAAGAACCAATAGAATTTGGTTAGCGTACAGTACGGTCCCTTCATCCATATATCCCGATCGAATCAACAACCATTGGTAAATCGAGAGTCGTTCGAGATTCGATAACTATGCAATACATCTTGAAGATCAAATATTGACATCGCATGTGTTACTAAGAAACCATTTCTTAAAACACATCATGTACTCTGGCCAGAGAATCGTCACACTAATATCTCCTCAGATCGCATAGGATATCCACACTCGCAAGTATGTGGTGAATCCTTGACAACAAAGCATCGACTCCTATATGTGTTGTAACTGTACCCAATCCCGACACCTGAGGACCCCAATAGATTCGGTAAATGAGTCAAAGCACAGTACTAGCATATAGAGTCTCAATGATGTTTCAAGTAATAAGGACTAATGGTGTACAACCAAAACCGCGGACTTTATCCACTCGATAAGTGATAACCACTTGGAAATTCCGGATAGGGTAGTTCGATCATTCATCGTATGAATATCCATTTGCATGCTTCGAACATCTCTATGTTCCTTACCAATGAAACGTGGTACTCTGCATCGCAAATGCTAGTCTCAAACTCGAGCGATCCTTATCCTTATTATCTGACGGCTCAATCGACTAGGAACAGTTTAGAATACACAGTGACTATAAGATGTGTTTCATGATAGACATCTCCATGTTCTACCACATCTTACATACACTATAGTATATTCAAGGTCTTTATCAAAACAACAATAGTATATCACAATATAACAATATGAAGAAAGTTAAAGTCATTGCCATTAATAAAAGTGTAAATTATATTAAACAAAAGATTGTTTATACAAAGAGTCATCAAAGCCCTTAGCCACAAGTTGGCTCACCGGGCACCTACTCTTTCAATAACTTTGACGATGCCATGAATCAGGCAAATTGTGCTGAGGCGGGACTTTTGAGGCAGAGAGGAAATCAGTTTGTACCCCAACAGCAGCAGAGACAGTTTCAGGCCCAACCGTCTCAGTACCAGAGTCAACCACCGAGGTTTGCAATTGGTAGCAGTGGAGGCAGTAAGAAAGAGCACTTCTGTCCGAAGGGGAAGCAATTTAAGAAATATGGGAGCACTTTTTCGAGTTCTAGTGGCTCGAAGCATTACAGTTCAGGAGCTTCTGGAGATTCGTGTGACAAGTGTGGAGGTCGGCACTCCAATGATCAGTGTAGAGACATCTTTGGGAGTTGCTACATCTGTCACCAGGCGGGACATTTTGTGAGATCATGTCCTCAGCGTGGCCCTGAGCAAGCTCAGACCGGGAATTCTTTGAGACAGGCATCACAGACTGAGAGACAAGCATCTACTTTTCATTCCTTTCAACCAAAACAACAGACTTGACAGAGAGGCCAGAGTGTTTGCTCTGAATGAGGATCAGGCTCGATCAGCAGCTGATGATGTTATTACAGGTAACTGCTCCATTTCTGGTTATCTTGCATTTGTGTTGATAGATACGGGTGCTTCTCACTCTTTTATTTCAGAAAGATTTGTTTTGAAGCATGCCTTGCCTTGTGAGCCTTTACCTGCTGTAGTTGCTGTTACTTCAATTTTGGGTGGAGGAATTGTTTCTGTGAGTATAGTCAGGAACTGTGAATTTCGTTTCAAAGAGAATGTGATTGAGATAGATTGTGTTGTACTTGTGTTGTCTGACTTTGATTGCATTGTTGGTATAGATGCTTTAACCAAGTACAGGGCAACCGTCGATTGTTTTCAGAAAGTGGTTAGATTCAGACCCGAGATGTCAGACGAGTGGAAATTCTTTGGTAAGGGTTCTCGATCTAGAATTCCTTTGATATCTATTTTGTCGATGTCTCGATTGTTACAGAGAGGAGCAGAGGGATTTCTCATCTATGTCGTGGATGTTTTGAAGTCCAGCCCTGTGTTGAGTGATTTACCAGTGGTTAGATAGTTACCTGACGTATTTTCAGAGGAGATTCCTGGATTACCGCCTATTTGTGATATCGAATTCGGCATTGAACTGATGTCAGGTACTCAACCGATTTCCAAAGCTCCATATCGAATGGATCCGATTGAATTGAAAGAATTGAAGGAGCAACTTGAAGAGTTGATTGCCAAGGGATACATCCGACCTAGTGTATCGCCTTGGGGTGCTCCTGTCTTGTTTGTTCGAAATAAAAATGGATCGATGTGACTTTGCATTGACTACCATCAATTGAATCAAGCAACGGTTAAGAACAGGTACTCTTTACCGCGTATAGATGACCTCTTTGATCAGTTGCAGGGTTCTTGTGTCTATTCGAAGATAGACTTGAGGTCTGGATATCATCAGCTGAGAGTGCGAGAAGATGATGTGCCTAAGACTGCGTTCAAAATGAGGTATGGTCACTTTGAGTTCATTTTCATGCCGTTCGGATTGACGAACTCTCCAACAGTCTTTATGGGTTTGATGAACCGTATCTTTCAGAATTATCTTGATGAGTTTGTTATTATTTTCATTGATGATATCTTTATTTATTCGAAGAGTCGCACTGACCATGCAGAGCATTGGAAGACTATCTTACAGATTTTGTGAGCTGAGCAGTTTTATGTCAAGCTGTCGAAGTGTGAGTTTTGGTTTGACCGAGTCGTCTTTCTTTGTCATATTATATTTGGAGATGGGTTTTCTGTCGATCCCAGCAAGATTGAAGCGGTTATGAACTGGTGCAGGCCGACTTCTGTGCCTGAGATTCGATGTTTTATGGATTTAGCGGGTTACTATCTCAGATTCATCGTGGGTTTCTCTTCTATTGCGAAGCCGATTACCCAGCTGACTCAGAAGAATGCACCTTTTTGTCTGGACAGAGGCGTGTGAGGCCAATTTTATTGATCTGAAGAAGAGATTGACCAGTGCCCCTATTCTTTATATTTCATCACATACTGGAGGTTTTACTGTTTATTGCGATGCTTCTCTTCTAGGTCTTGGTTGTATTCTTATGCAGAGGAAGCACGTGACACTAGTAGAAAAATCGCTTAAGACTTCGGTTAATAACCGAAGTCATAGGCACTTAATTACCGAAGTAGTGTCACGTGAAGTAATAGGGTACCTTTTTACTTCGCTGCATCGCCGAAGTCTTATACCTTAAATTACTGAAGTCTTTGGTCATTTTTTGGAAGCAGAATTGACCGGTGCCGAAGTAAAAACATATATTTTACTTCGTTCATTTCATAAGTTACGAAGTAAAACATATGCTTATACTTCATCAATTAAAGAAATTGCCGAAGTAAAATGTATTCTTTTACTTCGATTTTTAATGAAATTTTCAAAGCTAAAGATATGCTTATACTTCGGCAATTTCACTAATTGACGAAGTAAAAGACATTCTAAAAAAAAAAAAAAAATTTAAAAATAATATAAAATTTTCAATATTAAAAATAAACCAAAATTTAAAATTTCAAAAATAAAATTTAATATACAATTTTTTAGTATTACAAATCACTCGAAATTAAATTCTAATGCAATGCACACTACAAAAAAATACAAAAAAAAATTCAAAAACTAAGGACTAGAGGCGTGAACAAAGCATAGAATTGTACAAGTAAATGGATGCAAATCATATTCTAAACTTAACACGCAAAACCCAAACACATTCAGGTCGGCCATGTACTTCGCCCACCCACTCGTAAAGCCAACCATCACCTCCAAAAGCAATCCATATATAATGCAACGCCTATATTCAGGTCCTGAAAAAATAATTAATAACAATGACAGACTTTAATAAAAAATTATTTTTTCTTTATTTCATCCTTCCACTTGATCTAATCACTATGATAGGTACTGACAAGATTCATAAGACATTTAATCCCATAAAACACGAGCTAGACTTATGATGATAAATACTGAAAACCTTCACACGATCGTAATAGAGCTTCATCAAATTGAGCTTCTAGCTTCATCAAATTGAGCTTGATCTTAATATTGGTTTCTGATGGATCCTGTAAACAGGAAGCCTAGAAGGCACATCACAACTGATAAGCAACACCGAAATTCATAGAGTTTAATTCATAGAGACCTACATCAGTTCTTATTAATGAAGGTGGATGACTCAGAATCACTATGCCAATAAAGCAAGACACTATCCAAATTAATGAACATATGACAATTACTTTAAATAAATTCAAATCACAAGGTCATTTGATCAACACATGTAGAGTGCAAGTGTATTATTCAAGAGAATATTACTTATAAAACCAATAAGTATACAAATCAAGACAAAGGCAAACTATTTTTCCTTGCATTTTGTAAATGAAGATCACACACACATATAAATATTCTAAATGTTATCTTCAACAAAGAATTAAATAACGATAAGTTATAATAAAATGTAATAAATTTTTTTAATTACACGACAATCATGAATGATTTCCACTTCAAACACTAGTTACTACGACTGTCCAATCATTTAAATTGCTACATAAAAAATTAACAAAATAATATATACAAATTTCTGCAATAAAGTCTAAAATATTATTTAGAGAATGGATATTTAAATTACGAGCTCTTGAGAAATGAAATTAAAAAACTTCTCGCCAATACTTTATGAAAAATTTCAGACGGCAAAAAATCTGTTTCAGATTTAAGTAAGCTAAGAACAAATTTTATAATTAAAACCAAATGAACGATTGCAACCATTAATTTCACCAATTTTGCATATGATTAAAGAAAATCACAACAAAAAGACATCTCATACAACACAAATTTGAAATAGATCCACAACAATGACTTCACGAGGAAAAAATTTTTGCATTTGGACATGTTAATTTCACCAATTTTGCATTTGGACATGTTAAGTAAAGAATCAAACTTTATAGTTCATTTCTATGAGCCTTAATGTAGCATCATTTGCTGAACAAATTAAAACAAACAAGAGGGAATTTATAAGCGACATGTTGACTTATCAGAAATGGCAATAGATCCCCTTATTTTCTCAAAGAGTAGTATTCAAATTATGTGAAATAAAACAAAGGAATAGACAATGAAAAACACGAGACAGTCAAGTAAAGACATCAAACAGGTGCATAAAATTAACATGTAATGTACCTTGAAATGAACTCTGAGATTGGATTCCCTAGCCTTGCAAGCTGAAACATGTAATATAACAAAAACCATATGAAAATTAAGCACCTCAAGTCATGATTCTTAATTCACAAAAGTCATCAACTAATAATTCGTTCAGGATGTATATAGAAAACAGTCCCATATTAACAAATTATAGAAGTAACCCGATCAAATTTGGTTCTTCAACTAATAAAAATAAATAAATAAATAAATAATAATTACTGAAAAAAATTTCTTATAACATACTGCGAAAATTTTTGAATTACCTTAAAAGGCTCTTCCCAGAAATAAAATGCTGACGTTTGCATCAATCCTAGGAGTAACCGAGCAAACTCAAGCTCATGAAATTTCAAACAAAAAAAAAAACAAAACAAAACAACTACAATGTTAAAATATTTCTTGAATGAACAAAATTCTATATTTAACAGTTTCAATCTAATTAACCCACAAGAAATAAAGTCATGGATATCTTATAAAATTATTTTACCCTTTTATTTTCAAAGCAAAATTGAATAAGTTTTAATGAATAGAATAGAAATGGTAATGCCTCGCTTAAAACATTGAATAGAATAGCCTTATAGGAATCTTAGTAAAGATATATACAAACTAAATGATGCATGGTACCATCAGCCACTCACCAAAAATATAAATGCAGAAATATGTCAACTACAATATTCATATGATACAAAATAGAGAAGATATACATGGTATGATGAATTTAACCAAACCACTCCCCGAAATTCTAACAAGAAGCTCATTTGGTCACGAAGCAAGGTCATAACCGAATTTATACCTTAAACTCGTCCAAACATCGACCTAAAACAAATAACCCGAAGAATAATCAATATATATCAATAATGAGGTTGTTTTTGCATACACCAGATATTTATCCATGTTTGTCGTCCATCAGAGATTCCTAGTTTCAATCATCATCTCATAACACATGTACTTGATCTGTGATTTATGCAAAAATATATATGCGTACACTAGCAATCAAGGGCCTCCGATTAATTTTTAGCCAACCTATTATTTGAGCAACAAATTAAATAATCCTACAAAAATAATATAAGCAAGCACAGAAAAACTAATTCAATATCGTCTATCCATCTAAATAAAAAATTTTGAATAGAGAAATTAATGCCATAAAAATTTTGAATACCGGTTTATAGACGGAAGCCTGAAAATAAATTTTCCTCAATAAGTTAAAAATATTATCTATTGATATTCTGATACATGAGACAAGATATTCCAGATTCAAAACTTTTCACTTTGTTTTATAAATGCGCGCGACACCAAAAGTACCAAAAACTACAGTACACGAAGTCACAAATGGCCTGTTGTTCAAGTAATAGTGACTTGAAATATTCAAGTCCCCGCGAATGAATGACCCCAAGCATAGCTACACACTTCCCAACAAGCAATAAACTGAGTCTAAACTGAAACTGAAAATAACAAATCTACCCACTTCTCAATCCTTAATGAAGTCTTATCCCATCTCTTAAAAGAGTATGTAAAAAAGAGAGGAAATATTAAAGATGCCAATAATAGTACCAGAAAATAAATTTGACAAAGATCTTACTATTTGAGATTCGCGAAACAAATTGAACCGGTCAATTAACGAACAACTCCAATTTGAAAATGAAACAAAATAGAAAGTGTAGTACCCCGTACCCGAAATCAGTAATTAAGGAATTAATCATAATTACTTGGGTAGAGTTCGGAAGCTCCGAAGGTGAGTTCGGAAGCTCCGATCAGGATCGGAAGCTCCGATCAGGATCGAAAGCTCCGAACAGGATCGGAAGCTCCGATCGATATTACGTCAGGCATGACGTGTGACAAAGATCGGAAGCTCCGATCAGGACCGGAAGCTCCGATCACCCCTATCCGGAGTCAACAAGTGATATTTTGACACGTGGCAGATCAGGATCTTCGGAAGCTCCGATGGCAGGATCGGACATTCCGATCGAGGTTCGGACGTTCCGATCAAGGATTGGAAGTTCCGATCGTTGTCTATAAATAGAAGGCCGATGCTTCACTTTCATTTGCCAATTCCGAGTTCTCCTTTCCATTCTAGTCCTTTTGGAGCTGTTCTAGTCTTCTTAGGCTTGGTCCGGAGGTCGACGAGGCGTTCAGTAGTCGTAGCGGAGTTGTGCCCAAGTTCTGGAGGCATCGACATCAAAGGGCTAAGGACGGACGAAGGTATAGCTTTTGCTTCCTATAAATATTTAGGAGTATGCAATAGCTTAGTTAAGGCTTTTAGAGCACTTTAATGATAGTAGTATCATTTGGCAGTGTAGAGCAGACTATAGGCGTGGACCTAGAGTTGGTAGAGCTTGCACTGTTTTGAGGTACGAAAGTACTGTTCGAGATATCCTGACTGAGTATGCATGTATTATGTGACTGCATGAGTTATATGCCATGATATTATGCTGCATTCATTTGCATCTTGCTGTATCTCTTTCGAGATGTCTGTTAGTAGGGTTGTACCCTATCCTGTTAGTGGATGGACTTCCATCGATTTGGGTCCGGCGTATCCACGGTTATCTCGGTATGGGAGCCACCTCCTGAAGCGACGGCACAACGTGCTACATACCAGGGCCCGGTCTGTCTCTGTTATCTGATCCTTGACCTCGAGTCTATAGGGAGTTCACTTTGCATGCATGTATATTCATACTCTCGCACTGAGCGTTTTATGCTCACGTCTCGTACTCTGTATTTTCTGGACACCCTATTCCATGGGGCAGGTTTGCGATTGGACGAGGAGGGGCTAGTCAGTGGTTGGCCAGCTGGAGCTTCGTCTAGGTTTTTATTACTGTTGTATTGGTTTATACAACTATTCGATTTGGTTGTATATTATTGGACAAATTACGGATTCCTTTTCTTGGGATTGTATATTGTTTATGGTTTCCGCAGTTTTATTCTGATATCTGTTTCATTAAGTTAATTGCATGCATAAGTTCTGTTTAGTAGGTGATCCGGGTAAGGGTCACTACATTTATGGTATCAAAGCATGCAAAATAATTCTTGGGATTTAGTCTCATCTTGAGGTATTTTTGTAGATGTCAAATCGTGATGACCAGAGTTCTCATGGCAGTGTTGGTGGGCGTTGGGGTGATGCCGACCGGGAGCCTCGTCGAGAACGGCGTCATCGTCACCATGACGACAAGCGTTTCACTGTGCGTCGATTCTTAGCTATGGGTTCTAAGCCCTTAGTGGGAGGCGAGTCTCCGGAGGATGCGGAGAACTGGTTAGACCGCATGGAGATGACTTTTCAGACTTTCCAATGCACCGAGGAGCAGAAGGTGGAGACCCTTGGCTACCTTCTGGATGGGCGTGCGCGTAGATGGTGGAGGTTCACTTCTGCACCTTTTGTTGAGGCGAGAGGAGTGGCCACCTGGGCCGAGTTCCGCACAGCTTTCCAAAAGCGGTATTTTCCTCCTGCACTCCGACAGTCGAAGGCGGGCAAGCTACTGAGTCTGCGACAGGGAGCCATGTCTATCGATGAGTATCAGCAGAGGTTCTTTGATCTGCTATCCTATTGCCCCGAGATTGCTGATAGCTCAGAGATGAAGTATAATCTGTTCCTTCAGGGCCTTAACCCTGAGATCCATGACCATGTGGCGGTTGGTGACGACATGTCCTACGAGGGTTTGGTGAGCCGTTGTCACCAGGCGAAGGACAGCATTCGGCGGAACAGGTCTTTCCCTCAGTCGAGGCCTGCTAGTTCTTTGGGTCCCCGTACCCAAACTTTCAAGAAGTCTGGATCTTCTTCTTCCTCTGGTTCTGGAGGTGTCGTTCGTTACGGTAAGAAGGACAAGTGTGATCACTGTGGGAAGAACCATCCATCCGACAAGTGCCGTAGAGCTTCTGGAGCTTGTTTCCATTGTGGAGAGACTGGTCATATCCGGAGAGATTGTCCACTGTCTGGGGGAGTCGGTTCTGGATCTGGTTCAGGATCGGGTTCTCAGGCCACCGTACAGCAGAGGTCGCAGGGACAGTCTGCTGGGAGTTCTCATTTGAGGCCACGAGCTTTTGGCCAGGTGTTTGCCCTGAGACATGATCAGGCTGTGGAGGAGAATGAGAAAGTCATCGCAGGTACATTTCTGCTTTATGGTATACCTGCTCTTGTACTTATTGACACTGGCGCATCTCATTCCTTCATTTCTGCACGTTTTGTTAAGAGGCATAAGTTACCATGCATTGCACTAGACGTAGTGATGTTTGTTTCTACTCCGACGGGCCAATCTGCTTTGGCTAAACATCTAGTGATGGGTTGCCCTTTAGAGTTCGAAGGGAACATTCTGTTAGCGAATCTCATGGTCCTGGCGATGGACGACTTTGATTGCATTCTGGGAATAGATATGTTGACTACCTATCGAGCTTCAGTGGACTGCTATCAGAGATTAGTACGCTTTCATCCGGAGGGAGTGAGAGCTGGTTTTTCTATGGTGAGGGAGCGCGACCCCCGATGCCTTTGGTATCAGCTTTGAGAGCCTGTCGAGCACTAGAGTCGGGCGGGGAAGGCTACCTTATCTATGCAGTTGATTTGTCCGCTGAGAGTTTTGGGATAGAGAGCATTCCTGTTGTGGATGAATTTCCAGATGTATTTCCTGAGGAGATTCCGGGTTTTCCTCCTGCTAGGGAAGTCGAGTTTGGCATAGAGTTGATGCCAGGTACTTCGCCAATTTCTAGAGCACCGTATCGTCTGGCTCCGTCAGAGATTTGTGAGTTGAAGAATCAGCTACAGGATCTTTTGGACAAGGGATACATTCGTCCTAGTGTATCTCCTTGGGGAGCTCCTGTTCTCTTCGTGAAGAAGAAGGATGGGTCGATGCGGCTGTGTATTGACTATCGGCAGCTGAATCGAGTCACTGTGAAGAACAAGTATCCGTTGCCTCGTATTGATGACTTGTTTGACCAGCTGCAGGGCACATCAGTTTACTCCAAGATTGACTTGAGATCTGGGTATCATCAGTTAAGAGTCCGTGATCAGGACGTAGCCAAGACTGCATTTCGTACTCGCTATGGGCATTACGAGTTCCTAGTGATTCCATTTGGTTTGACCAATGCGCCGGCTATATTCATGGATCTGATGAACCGTGTCTTCAGGGAATATTTGGACAAGTTTGTCGTGGTCTTCATTGACGACATCTTGGTTTATTCGCGTAATACGGAAGAGCATGTTTCTCACTTGCATTTGGTACTACAGAATCTTCGAGATGAGCAGTTGTACACCAAGCTGAGCAAGTGTGAGTTCTGGATTGATAGAGTGGTCTTTCTTGTCCATATCATATCCAGGGAAGGGATTTCTGTTGATCCAAGGAAGATTGAAGCGGTACTTAATTGGTCGCGTCCGACGACAGTTGCTGAGATCCGTAGTTTCCTGGGTCTAGCAGGGTATTATCGTCGCTTCATTCTGAACTTCTCTCAGTTAGCTCGACGTTGACGCAGCTTACCCGCAAGGTTGTGGATTTTGAGCGGTCCTCCGAGTGCGAGGAGAATTTTCATGAGCTTCGACGGTGGTTGACTTCTGCTCCGGTGTTGGCATTACCGTCAGAATCTGGAGGGTATGTAGTTTACACGGATGCTTCTCTTCAGGGGTTAGGTTGTGTCCTGACTCAGAATGGGCATGTGATCGCATACGCTTCTAGACAGCTGAAGCTTCACGAGGACAACTACCCAGTCCATGATTTGGAATTGGCAGCCATTGTGTTCGCTTTGAAGATCTGGCGTCATTATCTGTATGGCGAGAAATTTGAGATCTTCACCGACCATAAGAGTCTCAAGTATTTGTTCACTCAGGCAGAGTTGAACATGAGGCAGAGACGTTGGATGGAATTGCTTAAGGACTATGATTGCAAGATTAAGTACCATCCGGGAGCTGCTAATCTCACCGCTGATGCTTTGAGTCGCAAGGTGCGACTGTCCGCACTTCAGGCTTGTTTGATATCTAGTGCTATCAGTGACTGTTGTACTTCAGGTTATACCTTCAAGTATAAGAAAGGTATGCAGAGTATCCAGATGTTTGCGAAATTATCTGAACCAGCCTTGTATTCGCGGATCCGAGATGCTCAGATGTCTGATTCGAAGATCCAGCATTTAGCTCGTCTAGCTAACGAGGGTAGCTCGTCTGGATTTCATTATCAGTCAGATGGCTTTCTGTGTTTGTCTGGTAGGCTTGTGATTCCGCAGGATGAAGAGTTGCGAGAGGAGATTTTGTCTCAGGCGCATCGCACTAAGTTGAGTATTCATCCTGGGAGCAACAAGATGTACAAGGATCTACGTACTCGTTTCTGGTGGAAGGGAATGAAACGCAGTGTTTATCAGTTTGTTTCAAGATGTTTGGTTTGTCAGCAGGTCAAGGCAGAGCACCGACGACCTGGAGGATTGCTTCACAGTCTGCCTATTCCGGAATGGAAATGGGAGTTTATCACTATGGACTTTGTGACCCATTTGCCGGTTTCCCCGAAGAACTGTGATGCTATCTGGGTTGTGGTGGACCGACTCACCAAGTCAGCGCATTTCATTGCCTATAGACGAGAGTACTCTGTGGATCTCATGGCACGGATGTACATTCAGGAGATCGTCCGACTTCATGGAGTGCCTGTGAGCATTGTCAGCGATCGGGATCCCAGGTTTACTTCTAGATTCTGGGGGAGTGTTCAGCGTGCGATGGGTACTACTCTCAGTTTGAGTACAGCCTATCACCCGGAGACTGATGGTCAGTCAGAGCGCACTATCCGTACGTTAGAGGATATGCTTAGAGCGTGTGTCATGGATTTTGGTTCAGCCTGGTAGGATCATTTGCCGTTGATCGAGTTCGCTTACAACAACAGCTATCACACTAGTATTGGGATGACACCTTTTGAGGCGTTGTATGGGCGACGTTGTCGTACTCCACTCTTCTGGGAAGAAGTGGGGGAGAGACAGGCTGAGGGACCGGAGTTTATCCAGCAGGCGATAGACATTGTTGATCAAATCAAGAAACGGATTAAGACTGCACAGGATCGTCAGGCCAGCTATGCTAATATCAAGCGTAGGCCTTTGCAGTTCGAGGTCGGGGAGAAAGTGTTTCTGAGAGTGTCACCTTTCCGCAAGATTCTCAGATTTGGCCTTAAGGGCAAGTTGTCTCCCAGATTTATCGGTCCGTTTGAGATCTTGGAGAGCATTGGCGATTTGGCTTATCGACTAGCTTTGCCACCGCATCTATCTAGTATTCACGACGTGTTCCACGTATCTCTGTTGCGACGGTATGTGGCGGATGAATCTCATATTCTGCAGTGATCTGAGGTTCAGGTAGACAAGGATTTGACTTATGTTGAGAAATCTCTTCGTATCCTGGATTATAAGGATAAGGTTTTACGGAACAAAGTCATTCCTCTGGTTTTAGTTCATTGGCAGCGCCGAGGCACTGAGGAAGCTACTTGGGAGCTTGAGGACAGGATGCGTAAAGACCATCCTGAGTTGTTTTGATTTCATTCTTTAAAATGTATTCAGTTGCAAACTCTGTAAATGTTTGATTTGAATAAAGAATGATTCTGTAACCTTGTATTGCATTCAGTACTTAAGATCTATTTTCGAGGACGAAATATCTTAAGTGGGGGAGAATGTAGTACCCCGTACCCGAAATCAGTAATTAAGGAATTAATCATAATTACTTGGGTAGAGTTCGGAAGCTCCGAAGGTGAGTTCGGAAGCTCCGATCAGGATCGAAAGCACCGAACAGGATCGGAAGCTCCGATCGATATTACGTCAGGCATGACGTGTGACAAAGATCGGAAGCTCCGATCAGGACCGGAAGCTCCGATCACCCCTATCCGGAGTCAACAAGTGATATTTTGACACATGGCAGATCAGGATCTTTGGAAGCTCCGATGGCAGGATCATACGTTCCGATCGAGGTTCGGACGTTCCGATCAAAGATCGGAAGTTCCGATCGTTGTCTATAAATAGAAGGCCGATGCTTCACTTTCATTTGCCAATTCCGAGTTATCCTTTCCATTCTAGTCCTTTTGGAGCTGTTCTAGTCTTCTTAGGCTTGGTCCGGAGGTCGGCGAGGCGTTCAGTAGTCGTAGCGGAGTTGTGCCCAAGTTCTGGAGGCATCGACATCAAAGGGCTAACGACGGACGAAGGTATAGCTTTTGCTTCCTATAAATATTTAGGAGTATGCAATAGCTTAGTTAAGGCTTTTAGAGCACTTTATTGATAGTAGTATCATTTGGCAGTGTAGAGCAGACTATAGGCGTGGACCTAGAGTTGGTAGAGCTTGCACTGTTTTGAGGTACGAAAGTACTTTTCGAGAGATCCTGACTGAGTATGCATGTATTATGTGACTGCATGAGTTATATGCCATGATATTATGCTGCATTCATTTGCATCTTGCTGTATCTCTTTTGAGATGTCTGTTAGTAGGGTTGTACCCTATCTTGTTAGTGGATGGACTTCCATCGATTTGGGTCCGGCGTATCCACGGTTATCTCGGTATGGGAGCCACCTCCTGAAGCGACGGCACAGCGTGCTACATACCAGGGCCCGGTCTGTCTCTGTTATCTGATCCTTGACCTCGATGAAAGAGTGGGTGCCCGGTGAGCCAACTTGTGGCTAAGGGCTTTGATGACTCTTTGTATAAACAATCTTTTGTTTAATATAATTTACACTTTTATTAATGGCAATGACTTTATCTTTCTTCATATTGTTATATTGTGATATACTATTGTTGTTTTGATAAAGACCTTGAATATACTATAGTGTATGTAAGATGTGGTAGAACATGGGGATGTCTATCATGAAACACATCTTATAGTCACTGTATATTCTAAACTGTTCCTAGTCGATTGAGCCGTCCGATAATAAGGATAAGGATCGCTCGAGTTTGAGACTAGCTTTTGCGATGCAGAGTACCACGTTTCATTGGTAAGGAACATAGAGATGTTCGAAGCATGCAAATGGATATTCATATGATGAATGATCGAACTACCCTATCCGGACTTTCCAAGTGGTTATCACTTATCGAGTGGATAAAGTCCGCGGTTTTGGTTGTACACCATTAGTCCTTACTACTTGAAACATCATTGATACTCTATATGCTAGTACTGTGCTTTGACTCGTTTACCGACTCTATTGGGGTCATCAGGTGTCGGGATTGGGTACAGTTACAACACATATAGGAGTCGATGCTTTGTTGTCAAGGATTCACCACATACTTGCGAGTGTGGATATCCTATGCGATCTGAGGAGATATTAGTGTGACGAATCTCTGGCCAGAGTACATGATGTGATTTAAGAAATGGTTTCTTAGTAGCACATGCGATGTCACTATTTGATCTTCAAGATGTATTGCATAGTTATCGAATCTCGAGCGACTCTCGATATACCAATGGTTTTTGATTCGATCGGGATATTTGGATGAAGGGACCGTACTGTACGCTAACCAAAATCTACTGGTTCTTGTAGGCACTATCAGTGATACCTAGGGAATTATGGGGCGATGTTGCTAGACGCTTTTACCATGATTCGATGGGCAAGTAGGAAATTGTTGTTCCGAGTCACAAGGAGTTGTGAGCCCACGGCTAGCTGTATCCCTGAATCATTGAGGGTCACACAGTGTAATGGATTTTTAATCCCCGTTGAGATAGTTAAATTTAAAGAGTTAAATTTAATGAACGAAGAAGTTGGACTTCTTATTTAAGAGTAGGGATGGCCATTTTTGGAAATCACTGAATTCGGATTCAGAAAAATTTATCTTGACTTTAAAAGGTGCAGAAATGGTTTCTGTGCACATTGGTGAAATCGGTTTATCAATCGGAGTCACGATGAATTTTATATTAATTTCTGAACAAGCGGGCTTTGCTTGTCGGGCTTGAACTTATGACTAATGGGCCCTAAGCTGTTAGTGGCCTACATTATAAATAAGTTATTGCAGTACAGAAATTACACACAACAAGGTCACAATTTTCGAAAACCTAAGTATTTTTCTAACAAGTGTGGCCGCCCCCCCTCCCTGTCTACTCGAGAAAAATCAAGCCTGTGACTTTGAATTACAGTCTGGTTTAACGGATCAAATTCGTTAATCTCTTCGTAGAAACTTCTGATAGATTTTCTAGTGCAATCTATCAGAGGGATTAAATATCTATTCGTGGACCTGATTGAAGAACAGTTCGTCCATCAGTTCCAGGGATATACAACAAGAGCAGAAAAATCTGTTGGTGTCCAAAATCTCGATTCGAGATTAAAGGTAAAAATTTTATAATTGTTATTTAATTTTTACACACACAATTTAATCGTAAGGTTGATACCCATTATGGAATCGTTCCATACAAAAATTTTAAACTTCCGCTGCACCGGGTATCAATCATAATTGATCTGAACGCCGCGTTCTACAACAGTGGTATCAGAGCCAGGTTGCTAAGATCAAGCGATTAAATTAATCGATTGTACAAAAAATTTTTAAGCCTCGGTTTTTGAAACAAAATAAATATTTTAAAAATAAAAATATTTTTCGGGCAAAAACCCGGGTAGCGATTGGATCGCTGCCCGGGGCAGGGGCAGCGCACGGCGCTGCCCATGGGCAACGATGTGATCGCTGCCCAGGGCAGCGCACGGCGCTGCCCAGGGCAGCGATCGTCGCTGCCCTAGGGGCAGCCGGGCTGCCCGCGGAAAAATTAATTTTTAATTTTTAAATTAAATTTTAATAGGTTAAAATTCTATTTTTGGTCCGATCGAAAATCGTTTTTGATTGGTCCACGAGGCGTCGGATCGAATTGTTCGAGTCCGAAAATTTTAAAATTGATTTTTGGATAAATTTGAATTTTTGGAAAATTTTAATATTTTATCCTTTAATTGAATTTTGAAATTAATTATTTTTGGTACAATTGATGTTAAAGATATGATCTTATGGATATATTGAGTAAAATATGATTTTATGTATAAAATTGGATTTTATAGATAAAATATGATTTTATTTGATAAAAAGATAAAATATGATTTTGTATGCAAATTGATATTTTATGTATGAAATATGATTTTATCCTTTTAAATTTAAATTGCCATTGCATGTTATCCAATAAATTAATTTTGAATTAAATGTTATTGGATAAGGATGATCGATTGCCATGACCAATTTTGTAGGTGTATGTTAGAAATTTACATTTGTTTTTATTGTTGTTGGTTTTATTAATGGGCCTGGTTTATGGCCCAATATGAATGTCATATGTAATAAAAGTGGGCTTGGTTTATGGCCCGTTCCCACCCCTTAAAAATGTATCCCCTACTTGTCATTGTTATTTATTGTAAATACATTAGATTTAGTGGGAGATCAAGATTTGAAGATGGAGGTGGGCCCAGCAGACAATAAAGACAGAAGAAATGTAAATTGGAAGCAAATGTAATAGGATTGCATTGCATACTGCATATTACCTAGGATTGGACTAAGACTCGTGATTGGCAACCACGGGTCGATTAGAAATGGAATCGATCATCCTATATAATATGTGATATTATAGTTGTATGCATGTTTTAGACATAATTGTGTGAATCCGACAAGCATACAAAATTTTAAAAATGATGAGACAAATTTTTATAATTAAAAATCCCTCATTTTAAATATGATTTAAAATTGATATCAAGATAAATAAAGGAAATTTAAATTTGTTTAAATATTCCTACCTTCCATCAACGATCAATGTATGAGATGCTACCCGCGGATACGGTCCGGGTCATATTATTGGGGGGGGCCCGTTCGTCGAAAAGCTGTACATTGGATCGACACATGTTGTAAGTTGGGTGGAACTCCCATGGGATCGGCTCATATTATTGAAAGAGTGGGTGCCCAGTGAGCCAACTTGTGGCTATGGGCTTTGATGACTCTTTGTACAAACGATCTTTTGTTTAATGAAATTTACACTTTTATTAATGGCAATGACTTTATCTTTCTTCATATTGTTATATTGTGATATACTATTGTTGTTTTGATAAAGACCTTGAATATACTATAGTGTATGTAAGATGTGGTAGAACATGGGGATGTCTATCATGAAATACATCTTATAGTCACTGTATATTCTAAACTGTTCCTAGTCGATTGAGCCGTCCGAGAATAAGGATAAGGATCGCTCGAGTTTGAGACTAGCATTTGCGATGCGGAGTACCACGTTTCATTGGTAAGGAACATGGAGATGTTCGAAGCATGCAAATGGATATTCATAGGATGAATAATCGAACTACCCTATCCGGACTTTCCAAGTGGTTATCACTTATCGAGTGGATAAAGTCCGCGGTTTTGGTTGTACACCATTAGTCCTTACTACTTGAAACATCATGGAGACTCTATATGCTAGTACTGTGCTTTGACTCGTTTACCGACTCTATGGGGGTCATCAGGTGTCGGGATTGGGTACAGTTACAACACATATAGGAGTCGATGCATTGTTGTCAAGGATTCACCACATACTTGCGAGTGTGGATATCCTATGCGATCTGAGGAGATATTAGTGTGACGAATCTCTGGCCAGAGTACTTGATGTGATTTAAGAAATGGTTTCTTAGTAGCACATGCGATGTCACTAATTTGATCTTCAAGATGTATTGCATAGTTATCGAATCTTGAGCGACTCTCGATATACCAATGGTTGTTGATTCGATCGGGATATATGGATGAAGGGACCGTACTGTACGCTAACCAAAATCTACTGGTTCTTGTAGGCACTATCAGTGATACCTAGGGAAACATGGGGCGATGTTGCTAGGCGCTTTACCATGATTCGTTGGGCAAGTCGGAAATCGTTGTTCCGAGTCACAAGGAGTTGTGAGCCCACGGCTAGCTGTATCCCTGAACCATTGAGGGTCACACAGTGTAATGGAGTTTTAATCCCCGTTGAGATAGTTAAATTTAAAGAGTTAAATTTAATGAATAAAGAAGTTGGACTTCTTAAATAAGAGTAAGGGAGTAGGATTTCCTAAAATGACATAGGGATGGACATTTTTGGAAACCACTGAATTCGGATTCAGGAAAATTTATCTTGACTTTAAAATGTGCAGAAATGGTTTCTGTGCACATTGGTAAAATCGGTTTATCAATCGGAGTCACGATGAATTTTATATTAATTTCTGAACATGCGGGCTTTGCTTGTCGGGCCTCAACTTATGACTAATGGGCCCTAAGGTGTTAGTGGCCTGCATTATAAATAAGTTATTGCAGTACAGAAATTGCACACAACAGGTCATAATTTGAGAGATAGAAAAATCGAAACCCTAGCCTTCTCTCTCTAGAATTTTCGGCCGTCCCCTCCTACTCTGCCCGAGAAAATTTCGGTCTGTGATTTTGAATCGCAGTCAGGAATAACGAATCAGATTCGTTTAATCTCTTCGCAGAAAACTTCTGACAGATTTTCTAGTGCAATCTGTCAGAGGGATTTAAACCTCTATTCGTGGACCTGATAGAAGGAGTTCATCAGTTCCTGGGAGATACAAGAAGCGCAGAGAAATCTGTGTGGTGTCCAATAATCTCGCTTCGAGATTGAAGTTAAAATTTAATAATTGTTATTTAATTTTACACACACTAATAATTTAATCGTTGAACGGTTGATACCCACACTATGGAATTGTTCCATAAAAAAATTTTTAAACTTCCGCTGCACCGGGTATCAATCGTGATTGATCTGAACGCCAGTTTTCCAACAGTGGTATCAGAGCCAGGTTGCTCAGATCAAACGATTAAATTAATCGATTGTACAAAAATTTTTGAGTCTCGGTTTTTGAAACAAAATAAATATTTTTAAATTAAAAAAAAAAAAATTTTCCGGGGCAAAACCTGTGCAGCGATTGGATCGCTGCCCGGTGGGGCAGCAATTGTTGCTGCCCCGGGCGGCGCACGGCGCCGCCTAAAGGGGGCGCACGGCGCCGCCCAGCGGCGGCGCCAGGCGCTGCCAGGGCAGCAACTGTTGCTGCCCCGGCTCGCGCCCACGGGTGCGGGCCGGCCCGGGAGTGTCCCGGGTGGCCCGCGGGAAAAATTAAATTTTTTATTTTAAAATTAATTTTAATGTGTTAAAATTTTATTTTTGGTCCGGTCAAAAATTGTTTTTGATTGGTTCACGAGATTTCGGATCGAATTGTTCGAGTCCGTAAACTTTAAAATTGATTTTTGGATAAATTTGAATTTTTGGAAAATTTTAATATTTTATCCTTAAATTGAATTTTGAAATCAATTATTTTTGGTACAATTGATGATAAGATTTGATCTTATGAATATATTAAGTAAAATATGATTTTATCTATAAAATTGGATTTTGTAGATAAAATATGATTTTATTTGATAAAGAGATAAAATATGATTTTATATGTAAAATGAGATTTTATATATAAAATATGATTTTATCCTGTTTAAATTTGAAATGCCACTGCATGTTATCCAATAAATTAATTTTGAATTAAATGTTATTGGATAAGGATGATCGATTGCCATGACCAATTTTGTAGGTGTATGTTAGGAATTTACATTTGTTTTTATTGTTGTTGGTTTTATTAATGGGTCTGGTTTATGGCCCAGTATGAATGTCATATGTAATAAAAGTGGGCTTGGTTTATGGCCCGTTCCCACCCCTAAAAATGTATCCCCTACTTGTCATTGTTATTTATTGTAAATACATTAGATTTAGTGGGAGATCAAGATTTGAAGATGGTGGGCCCAGCAGACAATAAAGACGAAGAAATGTAAATTGGAAGCTAATGTAATAGGATTACATTGCATACTGCATATTACCTAGGATTGGACTAAGACTCGTGATTGGCAACCACGGGTCAATTAGAAATGGAATCGATCATCCTATATAATATATGATATTATGATTGTATGCATGTTTTAGACATAATTGCGTGAATCCGGCAAGCATGCAATAATTTGAAAAATTGATGAGACAAATTTTTATAATTAAAAATCCCTCATTTTAAATATGATTTAAAATTGATATCAAGATAAATAAAGGAAATTTAAATTTGTTTAAATGTTCCTACCTTCCATCAACGGTCAATGTATGTGATGCTACCCGTGGATACGGTCCGGCTCATATTATTGGGGGGGCCCGTCCGTCGGAAAGCTGTACATTGGATCGACAAATGTTGTAAGTTGGGTGAAACTCCCATGGGATTGGCTCATATTATTGGGGGATCCACATGGCGACCGTCCATCACAACTTAATATTGATGGGTCATCTTGACATGTCACTATAAACGGCGTCATATTATTGGGCCCTTATTGGACATGAGGTAAAAACATGGGGGTTGCTTTGGAAGCAATTGGGCTCTACCTTTTGAGAATTATGGTTGGCTGATATTATTCGGGACCATAAGTTTGTCAATTGGACTCCATGTTCTCACTAAGGAAAAAGTTTCCCGTTTTCACTAGAGGGTAGTGAAATCGTTAAAATAGTGGGAGTAAGATTCATAAAATTAAATTCGCCTATTTTATGTCTTAGTAAATTGCTTAAACAATCATCGATAATTGTCTATTTCATCTCAGTAATCCACATGTTTCTATTCTCCAACAAAACAAACTTATTGGCGCAAACAATACAGAATGATTCCATAAGTTAAGATTGTCCTAAGTTCGGAAAAGATTTTCTAAAGTGTTAGAAAAGGCTTCTCCGAAAACAGCCCCGGCTGATGTAACTGCCGAAAGGTTGGCCGAACTAGAGAAATGGTTGGACCATGATCTCAAGGCCAAATGTTACATGCAAAATTGGACAAGTCTAAACAAGTTTGCCATCACTGCAAGAAACCCGGTCATTGGAAACGTAACTGCAAGGAATACCTCAAGCAGTTGCGAACTGCAAAGGGTATGTTTTACATTAAAATGTTTTTCTTAATACTACTTCTTGGGTATTGGATACCAGATGTAGATCTCATATTTGCAATGAGTTGCAAATGATGACAAGAAGTAATAGGCTAAGGATGGGTGAGACCCAGTCAAGGCTCGGGAATGGTTCCAGAGATAAATCCAAAGCTATAGGAGACATTTTTGCAGAACGGTTTTAAGTTATTTTTAAGAGATGTTTTATTTGTTCCGGATTTAATTAAAAACATTATTTCTGTTTCTATGCTAGATAGAAATGGTTATTCTTGCAATTTTGTGAATGGGATTTGCAATATTTACAAGAATGAATGTTTGATTGGAAATGGACAACTTGAAAACGATCTATACAACTTAAAACTAAAAGACGTTCCAATAAATTATGTTGATAAACCGGCAACAACAAACAAAAGGAAAATCGATAGTCAAAACCCGGCAAACCTTTGGCACGCTAGACTAGGTCATATTTCCTCAAGGAGGATGAACAAGCTAGTGGGAGAGGGCATGTTTGATAGTCTGATATTAACTCTCTACCTACTTGTGAATCCTGCCTAAAATGGAAAATGACTAAATCTCCTTTTAAGGGGAAACCTGAGCGTAGTCAAAATCTGTTGGATTTGATCCATACAGATGTTTGTGGACCATTTAGAGTTGGGACTCAATATGGCCACACCTACTTCATTACCTTTACTGACGATTATTCAAGGTATGGGTATTTATATTTAATGAAATATAAGTCTGAAGCATTTGAAAAGTTCAAAGAATTCAAGGCTGAAGTAGAAAACAAGCTAGGTAAAAGTATTAAAGCACTTCGATCGGATCGAGGTGGAGAATACTTAAGTACCGAGTTTTTGGACTATCTAAAAGAGAATGGGATTCTCTCCCAGTGGACTCCTCCTATGACACCACAGCTGAATGGTGTATCGGAGCGTCGTAATCGAACTTTGTTGGACATGGTTCGATCCATGATGATCTTCACTGAGCTTCCACCTTCGTTTTGGGGCTATGCGCTTGAAACGGCGGTATTGTTGTTGAACAACGTCCACACTAAAGCAGTGGACAAAACACCATACGAGTTATGGAATGGCAAAGCTCCTAAATATTCGTACTTGAGGATTTGGGGATGTCCTGCTTACGTGAAGCGGACAGTGGGAGATAAGTTGGATAGTCGATCCAGCTTATGTTATTTTGTAGGGTATCCGAAGAATTCAATCGGATATTATTTCTATTATCCTGCTGAAACAAAGGTGTTTGTTTCTAGGAATGCCACCTTCTTGGAGAAGGAGTTCTTATTGGATAAGAAAGGCGAGATGATGGAACTCGAAGAAGTTCGAGAAGAACCCGAAATACAAAATAACGATCCTATGCCTCAGGAACCATTACCGGACACGCCTGAACCTAGAAGATCCGAGAGGACTTCTAGACCTCCTGTTCGATATGGTCTTCTTCTTGAAGGGGATCAAGATGAACCCGACATTGGATGTGATCCAAGAAACTTCAAGGAAGCAATTTCTGATGCGGATTCAAATTTATGGCTTGAAGCTATGCAGTCTGAATTGGATTCGATGCATACAAACCAAGTTTGGTCTTTAGTAGATCCTCCTGATGGAATTGTTCCAATAGGGTGTAAATGGATCTACAAGAGAAAGCTTGGGCCTGATGGTAAGGTATTGACCTACAAGGCGCGATTGGTGGCGAAAGGTTACACTCAAAGACAAGGAGTTGACTATGATGAAACCTTTTCACCAGTTGCAATGTTCAAGTCCATAAGAATCCTTATTGCCATAGCTGCATGGTATGACTATGAGATATGGCAAATGGATGTGAAGACTGCTTTTCTTAATGGAGACATTAAGGAAGAGATCTATATGAAGCAGCCTGAGGGGTTCACATCCATGGGAAGCGAGCATAAGGTATGCAAGCTTCAGAGATCAATTTATGGTCTAAAACAAGCATCAAGAAGTTGGAACCAGAAATTTGATGAAACAATAAAAGATTTTGGTTTCATCAAGAATCCGGAGGAACCATGCGTGTACAAGAAAGTAGTTAAGGATGTTGTGACATTCTTAGTACTTTATGTTGATGACATCCTACTCATTGGGAATGATGTAGGGATGTTGCAGTCAACAAAGATATGGTTATCAGATAGATTCTCGATGAAGGATTTGGGTGAGGCATCCTATATTCTTGGGATACAGATCTATAGAGATAGATCTAAGAGAATGATAGGACTCACTCAATCAACCTACATCGACACCATATTGAAACGGTTTTCAATGTATGGGTCCAAGAGAGGACATCTACCCATGTGTCATGGAGTTTCTCTATCCAAGTCTATGTGTCCCAAGACTGATGAAGAGATAGAGAAAATGACACATGTACCATATGCGTTAGCCATAGGTAGTATCATGTATGGGATGATATCTACCAGACCGGATGTATCATTTACTCTGAGTGTCACGAGCAGATATCAAGCTAATCCCGGTCAAATGCATTGGAAAGCCGTGAAGGACATTCTTAAGTACTTACAAAGGACTAAGAATATGTTCATGGTATATGGAGGAAGAGAACTAAAATTGGAAGGCTATACCGACTCTAGCTTCCAAAGTGACGTGGATGACTCGAAGTCAACCTCTGGATTTGTGTTCATGCTCAATGGCGGTGCTGTCTCTTGGAAGAGTTCCAAGCAGGACACCACAGCGGATTCCACCACTGAAGCAGAATACATTGCAGCATCAGCTGCTGCTAAAGAGGCCGTTTGGATGAGGAATTTCGTCCAAGAGTTGGGCGTCATTCCTGCAGTTGTTGGTCCAGTCCCGGTGTACTGTGACAACACGGGTGCCGTTGCTCAGGCAAAGGAACCAAGGTCTCATCAAAGATCCAAACACGTACTGAGGAAATACCACATCATCCGGGAGATTGTGGAAAGAGGAGATATCACTGTCGAAAGAGTGGCCTCTGCAGACAATATCGCTGATCCACTTACTAAGCCCTTGCCAGGACCATTATTTGACAAACATCGCGAAGCAATGGGTCTACGTAGTATGACTAGTTGGCTATAGGGCAAGTGAGAGATTGAAAGAGTGGGTGCCCGGTGAGCCAACTTGTGGCTAAGGGCTTTGATGACTCTTTGTATAAACAATCTTTTGTTTAATATAATTTACACTTTTATTAATGGCAATGACTTTATCTTTCTTCATATTGTTATATTGTGATATACTATTGTTGTTTTGATAAAGACCTTGAATATACTATAGTGTATGTAAGATGTGGTAGAACATGGGGATGTCTATCATGAAACACATCTTATAGTCACTGTATATTCTAAACTGTTCCTAGTCGATTGAGCCGTCCGATAATAAGGATAAGGATCGCTCGAGTTTGAGACTAGCTTTTGCGATGCAGAGTACCACGTTTCATTGGTAAAGAACATAGAGATGTTCGAAGCATGCAAATGGATATTCATATGATGAATGATCGAACTACCCTATCCGGACATTCCAAGTGGTTATCACTTATCGAGTGGATAAAGTCCGCGGTTTTGGTTGTACACCATTAGTCCTTACTACTTGAAACATCATTGAGACTCTATATGCTAGTACTGTGCTTTGACTTATTTACCGACTCTATTGGGGTCATCAGGTGTCGGGATTGGGTACAGTTACAACACATATAGGAGTCGATGCTTTGTTGTCAAGGATTCACCACATACTTGCGAGTGTGGATATCATATGCGATCTGAGGAGATATTAGTGTGACGAGTCTCTGGCCAGAGTACATGATGTGATTTAAGAAATGGTTTCTTAGTAGCACATGCGATGTCACTATTTGATCTTCAAGATGTATTGCATAGTTATCGAATCTCGAGCGACTCTCGATATACCAATGGTTGTTGATTCGATCGGGATATTTGGATGAAGGGACCGTACTGTACGCTAACCAAAATCTACTGGTTCTTGTAGGCACTATCAGTGATACCTAGGGAATTATGGAGCGATGTTGCTAGACGCTCTTACCATGATTCGATGGGCAAGTCGGAAATTGTTGTTCCGAGTCACAAGGAGTTGTGAGCCCACGACTAGCTGTATCCCTGAACCATTGAGGGTCACACAGTGTAATGGATTTTTAATCCCCGTTGAGATAGTTAAATTTAAAGAGTTAAATTTAATGAACGAAGAAGTTGGACTTCTTATTTAAGAGTAGAGGAGTAAGATTTCCTAAAATGACATAGGGATGGCCATTTTTGGAAATCACTGAATTCGGATTCAGAAAAATTTATCTTGACTTTAAAAGGTGCAGAAATGGTTTCTGTGCACATTGGTGAAATCGGTTTATCAATCGGAGTCACGATGAATTTTATATTAATTTCTGAACATGCGGGCTTTGCTTGTCGGGCTTGAACTTATGACTAATGGGCCCTAAGCTGTTAGTGGCCTACATTATAAATAAGTTATTGTAGTACAGAAATTACACACAACAAGGTCACAATTTTTGAAAACCTAAGTATTTTTCTAACAAGTGTGGCCGCCCCCCCTCCCTGTCTACTCGAGAAAAATCCAGCCTGTGATTTTGAATTACAGTCTGGTTTAACGGATCAAATTCGTTAATCTCTTCGTAGAAACTTCTGATAGATTTTCTAGTGCAATCTATCAGAGGGATTAAATATCTATTCGTGGACCTGATTGAAGAACAGTTCGTCCATCAGTTCCAGGGATATACAACAAGAGCAGAGAAATCTGTTGGTGTCCAAAATCTCGATTCGAGATTAAATATAAAAATTTTATAATTGTTATTTAATTTTTACACACACAATTTAATCGTAAGGTTGATACCCATTATGGAATCGTTCCATACAAAAATTTTAAACTTCCGCTGCACCGGGTATCAATCATAATTGATCTGAACGCCGCGTTCTACAACACTCGAGTCTATAGGGAGTTCACTTTGCATGCATGTATACTCATACTCTCGCACTGAGCGTTTTATGCTCACGTCTCGTACTCTGTATTTTTTGGACACCCTATTCCATGGGGCAGGTTTGCGATTGGACGAGGAGGGTGGATCCAGGAGGGGCTAGTCAGTGGTTGGCCAGCTGGAGCTTCGTCTAGGTTTTTATTACTGTTGTATGGGTTTATACAGCTATTCGATTTGGTTGTATATTATTGGACAAATTACAGATTCCTTTTCTTGGGATTGTATATTGTTTATGGTTTCCGCAGTTTTATTCTGATATCTGTTTCATTAAGTTAATTGCATGCATAAGTTCTGTTTAGTAGGTGATCCGGGTAAGGGTCACTACAGAAAGATAAGCAGCTTATCTAACACCAAATTAGAAAAGAGATTAAGGAGTATTAGAAAAACTAACGGAGAATAATTTTCCTAATAAATTAAAGGGAACATTATTATTATTATTTATATAGTACTTTAAGTCTTTAATGATCCGAAAAAGAAATGGAGGAATTGCTCGTATAACTTAATTATCATGCATCTGTTTTAGCAAGGAACTTTAAGCTTCTTGAGAACAAGGAAGATATTGGACATATACTCTGCAAAAGAACATAAATTATATCACATACATGATCCTCACATATCTTTTCATCATTCTAGGTATATTGGGATAGCATCAGCTAATTAAAACGGAGTAATGAGCAATTTTTTTGTTTGTAATACTCAAATGACAAAGGGAAACAAAAAGGTCAAATTCATAAAGTATATCACATACAAAGGGAAACACCAAGGTAATAAAGGAATAAAATCCAAATGCTCCCCAAAACCTAGCTTCATCAACCAACACCTGCAAACATGTCGAATCAGAACTAATCAAGAGTGAAATAATCTAAATATCATGACATTGCAAAATCAAACTAAGCACATGAATTTAATTCAATAGTTGAATATAGAATACGGCTAACACAAGACCATATACACCTAAGTTCAAGCCACGATTTTTATAATAGTACTATTATTTAAGTCAATCACAGAGTCGAAGGCCTTCGAATCAGCAGGGCCTAAATTTTTATAATAGTACTATTATTTAAGTCAACTACTGCTATGCGGTTCTTATGTCAAGTTCACGTTTGACTACTTCGTCTGAATTAGATTATTTGTTTTATAGACACCACGGGAACACATAAGAATATTTCAAGTTACAGACACTGGTTGTCTTTACCCTTTTCCCACTATTGGCTACAACTCACTTTTGCATGATTGTTTCTCATCTCATTATTTTGTAAAGGCATTAACGTTGTGAATATTATATGAAAACATTAACTATATCAATGGCCTAGTTGATCCTAATATATTTCTTTCTGTGCTCATTGCATCACATTATATATTGTCATTATATGATTATCTTTATCATGTTTGTATAAGTATCATGCAGTTCATTCCTATTTCTTTTGTGTGCCAACTAGAGATATTCAGGCTATCCTACCAAAACAATGTTGGCAATCCATATTCACCTCCATACCTTTTCCAGTTTCATAATTAGCATACCAAACCATCATCACAGAACATCAGGCATCAGAACGACAAGTAATTTGAAAAGTTACTGCAGTAAAGTGAGGTAACATCAGAACACTCTCAGAACATTGCAAATAATTTTTTTTTAAGTCTGGACAATGAATATAAATTCACACATACAAATACAAATAATGATTGATAGCTAATATTCAACAATATATGCAGTATTTTACAGTTAAATATCAAATATGTAGATTTTGAACAAGTTTGGGAAAACAGAAGGTTGTATATGAATAAACAACTTCCTTTTACAAAGCCTAAAATGCAAATGTTTACCTTCCCAACTCGATACTTGACATAAATGATTTTCTTTTTGCAACTTTACTCGAAATCGCTTGCCTTTAAAAACATGTAGTCCAGCGTTATCATTACACTTTTTATACAGATACACAAAGAAACCTAGAACCAAGATTGAATTTAGTTAAATCCAAATAAATTTAGCAAGTTTCCAGACAAATCAAGAAAGGGTGCTGAGAATCGGGCTCGAAAAAACCAGTGAAAAATAACGCATCTTCATCGAGAGAATATAATGTGATAAGGCCAAGATAAGGGCCTTTGCTATCGATTTCTTTGACTATTTCTAAAGATCTCAGTCTTTGTATTGGAAAGCCCAACGTATGAACCAAGAGCAGAGAAGGTAAAAAATTGTGTTTCGCTGGGGACCATACCTTTCTCTTCCACAGAGCGACGACAAAGAGGCGGAACTTCTGCACTTCGTTGTTGGCCATCTCCAAATCGATAATGGCGAGAATGGGGAAAATAAATATTCTTACACGGATTAATGGTGAGAATGGGAAAGCCTAGACCAGGAAGAAGTGATGGCAGCAGGCGGAAGTGATGGCAGGAGGCGGACATCGATCTGTAGGGGAGAGAATGGGGAGCCCTAAATGGATTTGTATTTGGAGATCGAGAGAAGAGGGCGGAAGAAGCTGGAGCTTAATTGAGAAAATGAAAATAGAGAACCTATTACTTCGCTGCATAAAAAATAAAAAATTTATTTTCACGTTTTTACTTCGTCAAATTTAATTTGATGAAGTAAATAGTCACTTAAAAATTTAAGTGAAGCCCGTTTTTTTTAATTGATGAAGTCTAAAGTATATTTTACTTCGTTAATTCTATAACCGAAGTAAATAACTATTTATTACTTCGACTATAATGATCACCGAAGTAAAAAATAGCGAAGTCTTTTAAGATTTTTCTACTAGTGTGATAGCTTATGCTTCGAGAAAGTTGAAACCGCACGAGACTCGGTATCCGATTCATGATCTTGAGTTAGCCGCTATCGTGTTTGCATTGAAGATATTGCGTCAGTATCTTTATGGTGAGTCCTTTGATATCTTTTCTGATCACAAGAGCTTGAAATATTTGTTTTCACAGTCAGAGCTGAATATGAAACAGAGGAGATGATTAGATCTACTGAAGAATTTTGACTGTGAGATCAAGTATTATTCGGGGAAGTCTAATGCAGCTGCTGATGCATTGAACCGGAAGCTTTGTTCCTTATCTCTTTCTACCATTGGTGTTTCTCGTTTGATTGACGACTGTTGCACTTCTGGTTTGGAGTTTGAATCAGATAGTGGGTCTATCAGAGTTTGTGCCATCCAAGCCGAGCCAAAATTATTTGTGTCGATCAGGGAAGCACAGAGAGCCGATGTGAGTATCCAGACTAGGGGTGCAAACGAGCCGAGATACTCGTGAGCAGCTCGTGAGTAGCTCGGTCAAAGCTCGCTCGAGCTCAATTTGACCGAGTTCGAGCTCGAGCTCGAGTAGCTCGAGTATCGCTTGAGCTTTGAATATATGTGTTCGAGTAGCTCGCGAGCTACTCGATAACACACATGGACTATAATTTGGGCTGTGATAAGCCCATGAAGTATCCCACATCGATATCTATGCAAAAGAGAAGACACTAAATTGCTATAAAAATAGAAGCCTACACACTTCAAAGCTCATACGGATATATAAATTATAATATATAATATAAAATATATATATATATATATATAAATATATAAATTATATATATAATATTGTATTTATTTATTCTTATATATATATATATAATATAATTTTCGAGCTCGAGCTCTAGTAACTCGAATTATAGACGAGCTCGAGTTTGAGTACGAAATTTACTACTCGATCGAGCTCGAGCTCGAGTAGTCAAAAACGAGTCGAGCTCGAGCTCGAGTATTATGCTACTCGGGCTCAGCTCGACTCGATTGCACCCCTAATCCAGACTTTGATAGAGAAAGTTAGATCGGGTCACCAGTCTGAATTCCAGGTTAGAGATGATATTTTGTTTGTAAATAATCGTACTGTTGTGCCTAATTTTTCTGAGTTGAGGCAGCGTATTCTGCGAGAGGAACATAGCAGTCAATTCAGTGTTCATCCTGGTGGTCGAAAGATGTATAACGAAATGAGAAGTCAGTTCTATGGAAGAATTTGAAGAGCGATGTCTCGAGTTTTGTATCCCGATGCTTGAACTGTCAGCAGGTGAAAGCCGCGAGGAAGAGACTAGGTGGTCTGCTGCACAGATTATATGTTCCGAAATGGAAGTGGGATCAAATATCTATGGATTTCTTCATGAAACTACCACGATCTGTTCGAGGATTTGATGCCATCTGGGTAGTGATTGACAGATTGACGAAATATGCATGCTTTATTCCTTACAAAATGACATATCGTCACGATCATATGGCGGAATTGTATGTCAAGGAGATTGTTAGATTGCACGGTGTGCCGAAGTCGATCGTTTCTGACCGAGATTATCGGTTTACTTCTCACTTCTGGCACAGTTTGTAAGAGGCTCTTGGTACTCGTTTGAACTTGAGTACGGCGTATCATCCTCAGACCGACAGTCAGTCAGAGAGAACGATTCAGACTCTGGAGGATATGCTCCGAGCAGTGGTGCTTGATTTTGGCACCAGTTGGCAGGATTAGTTGCCTTTGGTCGAGTTTTCGTACAACAACAGCTTTCAGACGAGTATTGGTATGGCACCTTTCGAAGCGTTGTACGGAAAGAAGTGCAAATCTTCTCTGTACTGGGATGAGATTGCTGAGTTGCCTGATTTAGGACCAGACTTGATTCGTGACATGGCTGAGTAGGTGAATATTATTTGACTGAGAATGAAGACTGCTCAGGATAGACATGCGAAGTATGCTAATATCAGACGCAGACCTGTATCTTTTGATCAGGAAGACCGAGTTTTTCTGAAGATTTCTCCTTTCAGAGGTACTGTTAGATTCGGGAAGAGAGGGAAGTTGTCTCCGAGGTTCATCGGACCGTATGAGATTCTCGAGAAGATAGGCGATCTTGCCTATAGATTAGCTCTTCCTCCTTCTTTATCTGTTATTCACGACGTCTTTCATGTCTCGATGTTGCGGAAGTATCATCCAGATCCTTTTCATATTCTTCAGCCTGATGAGGCCGATCTTGACGAGTCTTTCAGCTACTTCGAGCGACCTATTCAGATTCTTGATCGGAAGGAAAAACAGCTCAGAACCAAGTCGATTTTGTTGGTGAAGGTTCAGTGGAGCCGGCACGGGGTCGAAGAGGCAACTTGGGAGACAGAGTCTAATATGAGACATCGATTTCCAGAGTTATTTTGATGATGTGAGTTCCTAACTCTGTTTTTTATTCTGAAACGACCCTAACTTCTAAGTTTAAAATAATAAAATAAAATACGAATTTTTTAAAATTTTTCCATGACTTGTTTGAAAGTAAACAAAGCCACCCTGTAACAAACAGCAATTCAAAACAAAGGAAAAGATCGACCAATAGAAGATTCAAACTACGATAAACATAAAGTACGAATGAAAGGCAACCCCACACAGTTGCAATAATAACAATAACAAGTTTTGCGACTCAAACTTAAGCACAGGGAAAACACATCCTAACTAATACTGAAAATACTCAAACACATAATCTTTATTACATTCAAAGTCTAATGCGGAACATAAAAAGAAGTAGCGACGGTTGACCGTCTAAATCGGTGTGATTAAAAATCAACTGGCAAGCGCACCAGGTCAAGTAATAGTAAAGTGGACAAAAGAGTCCAAGTATCGATCCAACAGGGACTGCGTCAATTCTCAAGAATCAATTATTTTACTTAATCTAGACAAAATCATAAAGATGATTTTAAATTAAATAAAAATAAGAATTTACTAAAACAAATAAGAAATAAAATAAAATAAATTTAAATTTAAATAAAAGAGACAACCAAGACACACGCAGGTACCAGACAATTTATGTAATAAGCAGTAAATTCAAGACATCAAATTTAATTTTAATTCACGGGAATTTTCCTAATTTATTCAAAGGACTATTTCTAAAACAATAAAACCTATTCAAATATTGATGGATTAATATTTCGTAATTCAAATCAAATTTGAATGCATTAAATATTTGTGAAAATTCAGTTGACACCCAAACCGCACGATGAAATCGGATACTATTTTTAGCCAATTTAACCTCGTGTAAATTATTAGAGCGACCTGTCGACTTAGAACTGATTAACATGCAAGCAAACAGTTGATCAGACTATTCACAAGACAAATATAAATCTAATAATCAATAAAATAAAATCAATCCCAAAAATCTCAAATAAACAAACTAGTTTTCTACATAAATTGTCCGGCCCAATCACGCCGTCTTGGTTGAAAAACAACTACTCAATAATTAAAACAAGAAATAAAAATAAAAAGAAGAAGAGAGAAAAACTCTAATGGAGCGTTCTTCAATCTCCACGCCTGTAGCCGCCGCCTCTTTTCTGCGTTCTCGAACTGGGCAGGAACTTCGGAACCCCTCTAAAATAATTAAATATCCTATTTATAGTGTTTGGAAAGCCTTAAAAATTAATTTCCTAGTTGAAATATAATTTTCGGAATTTTCTAGTTCGTCGACACACACGCGAGCGCCAAAATAGCCACGCTCGCGCGCACGCCAAAAAAACAGAAGATTTCTGCTCCGCGCGACGATTTTGAAAAAATCATATATGGAGTTCTAACCGTCGGATTGAGCTGAAATTTGGACAGCATCTTCAAAACATCCTGAACTTAAGTTTGAACAGTGAAGATCGGATTTAGATATATTTAAAAGTAAATTGGGTTTTTGGACCAAGACTGCTCCGTAATCCACTCTTCAAAAACCCTTTTTCCTACAAAATTAACCCGGAGAGTGAAATACACACACATGCAATAAAATACATAAAAACACACATAAAATAATATGAATGCACACAAAATAGACATAAACCTATCACGAACTAATGCATACAAAATGTACTTATCAACGGTCATTGGGCTTTGCACCACCGGCGGCCTCAAACCAGCGGATCCTGCCCCTCCGTCCCTTGGTACAACTCCTCACCTGCAAACAATCAAGCGTAGTGAGTCTAAAGACTTAGCAAGTATAAACAGAGATATAACAAGGGTTTAAAACACTTGAAGAATTACTCAAACTACTGTACATAATATACTTAGAAACTTAAACTGTAAATATGCATGAAACAAGGGGATGAGACAACATGCAAGGATGAACTCACGCCAACTCACGCTATGAGACTTTGAACTTTATTGACTTAACTGTAACTCATGCATGTCATAAAACTGAATAAATTAAGACGAGTCAACTAATACTTGAAACTTTACTTTAACTTTTGCTTTAGAACTTAGATCCTTGGATTGTGACTCAAGTTTCGATCATGATCATGGCTGCAATGCACTATGCCGGCAAGACACCGAGATTTCTCCCGACGCGTTTGCCCTTTTAATTTCTTTTTGGTAGGGGAGCCGAGATGAACCCGGCTGCTTACTACACATCTCTTTTGGTAGGGGAGCCGAGATAAAACCCGGCCACTTACTACACGTCTCTTTTGGTAGGGGAGCTGGGATGTCTCCCAGCCGCTTACTACATGTCTATGGCAAGTGAGTGAGGCATCCCCCAGAGGCATCCCCCAACCCACATTGCCTTGTCCAGTCACAATCAACTCACTTTGTTCAAAAATATTTTTCTTTCCTTCTTTAACTCGACTCAAAATACTTTGCATGCAAGAATTGAAGCGACTTCCTTTGAAAATATTGCTTGTCTCAAAGACGATGCTCACGCACACAAATATGCAACTTTAAGAACCTCAACTCAACTCAAAAATGTGGGTTCAAGGTGGGTGAGTGGCTGACCCTAAGCTAAAAGCCCAACTTATTCATCAATTTCCTCAAACTTGACTTAAACCGAGCAACCAAACCGTAAAACTCTTAACTCTATCATACCTTAACTAAAACCCGTCCCGCTTGAACCGACACTTGATAAACACTTCAAACTAACCCTAGGACCAGATTGTAACCCCCAATGACATCCCAAGAATCCCAAACAAATATCGTTTCCGGACAGCCCCTTAGACTCTACAAAATTCTGCACCAACACCTTAAACTTAAAAGACCATTAACTTATCCAAAAATTAACCTAAACGAGCCCAATTTATACCGACGCGTCCACAACATCTTAACCTTGACCTAGGACCAGCCCAAGACACTCCCAGACCTGATTTGGTACCTCCCCTGTCCCGAAATAAGTAGCCCCTGCCCAATGAAACCATCACCCTACTTCACTTCTACCTTGAGGAATCAACTCCATACCATTTTTCCTTAAATATTCCTCATTCCAAACCATCAAACATACTTATTAACATCTCTTAGGACTTAACACAAACACCTAGGCAACCCTCAACCACACTCCCGCTTCACAATTTGAAAATATCAAGATCATGCACCAAATGTGTGTTGATTCTTGATCAATCAATGAAACCAATTGCAAAACAACACAATGCACCAATCATACATCCAACACAGCCCTAACATCATGTAAATTCGAAATATATAGGGCATGAACTTCTGAATTTTCAAATATCCTCATAAGCAATCAAAACACCTCAATTTTCCAATCACAATCACCATGTAAACCCTTAAACTTAATGCATACACAAATTTTCGAAAATAACATATCACCATGCTGAAAAGTATGAAAAAAATCGAACCTAACATGCTGAAATTCTTAAGCATTTCGAAAATTTAATGAAAAAATAGGCACAAGAACATAGATAGCTTGATTGAGAGCCCAAGAAAAGCTTATACTTGCCTTCAACCTTTGCTACAAAAAAAAACTAAATCAAGAGGGAATGAGGGCTGAAACTTCGAACCAACACCAAGGTGGTCCTCCGGCGACGGCGGCCTGAAAGGGGAGTGGTGGCCTATGGGAAACAAAGAAATGAGATCGGGGGGGGGGGGGGGGTGGGCGCCTTCATGAAAAATGGGGCTAGGGTTTGAAACAAATGATTTATTTTAGGTTAAAAGTTTTAGTGTATTGTGTAGGTGTATTTTAAAAGTGCCACTACACTTGTAAAAGTGCTAGTCTAAGTATTACAACTTTACCTTAACAACTTTGCACCTTTAAAATACTTAAATTTAAAAATTCCAAGTCAAGGTATTTAAATTGGATTTTTACTAATCCGGATTTAATAAAATCCTAACTTTTGAAAAAGTTAAAGAATAAACTCAAGAAAATGATAAAAGTGGTTTTTGATGCCCGAAAACTCAAAAATCAAACTTCTAGTCTAAACTCCTCATTTCTCTCACTTCAAAATTTTAGAAAATAAAATCTTGGAAACTTATGGCCAAAGTCAACCATCGTCGCTTGCCGGAACTGGAAATTACTAACTCAAGTATCTCAAGATAAATAACTTAATAAATTGAGCAACTATAACTTTAAAAGAAACTTAAGCAATTTAACTTCAAGTAATTAAAAGTATAAATATAAAAAAATGAATTTAGGCACTATCTTAGGAATTAAAAATCAACACTTAAAATATTTTGATGTCACTGGGATTAATGGAATATTTAAATAATAACAGAGCGATTAGAAAATACTTTAAACAAACTAAACAAACGTTTAAAAATAATTTAAATAAATACACAAGCGGTATAAGAAACATTTTAAAATGATCTAGACAGATAAAAAAATTTAAATAAATAAGCTAGACATTTAAAATAATTTAAATAACTAATCGATAAACTTTAATTATTTTAAATAAATAAACTGGACAATTCAAATCATTTAAATAGGAAAATATTAAACGTTTAAAAATTACTTAAATAAACAAATCTTAAATCTTAAAAATCTTTAAAACAAGTAAATTACGCAATAAAATAATTTAAATAAATAAACTTAAACAATTAAAACATTAATTAAATATTTAGTACAAAAGAATCATTTGAATAAATAATTAATATTTTATTAACACATAATTCACATAAAGAATTTAAATCAATAAAACTTAAAAATAATAATCATAATATTTATTTAATTTAATGCACGCAATTTAGTAGATTGGATTTTAGGTGCTACAATTTCTTCCCCCTTAAATGGAATTTCGTCCTCGAAATTTAAACTTACTAACTAGATCCAGATACATTAGACCAGATCGGTACTAACTACTCTTACCTAGTACCTACACGAGTCGGCGTTAATAAGCTTTTGATGCGCATTCTGATGTTTATCAACACCTACCAAGCAAGGAACTAACTAACTCCCACTGTAAAATAAATTTGCAAATTCCTATTTATCCCCAATGGTAGTAGCTTACGAGAAATTTCTAATTGCAGGTGACTTTAAGAGTTTTCAATTCGCCTTTTAAACTCCTAAAATATCAGATACCTACCTTAGTTTGATAACCTTAAATCCTGGATCGCAATTTCAATCAATAAATATCCGTAAATCCAATAAATAATTTATGTCGATCTTACTCATAACTAAAAAGCTTTCTAACAACGAAACTACGCTTATTGTCTATTTAACGATTAAACTTAACTCATATAATATACGACTCGAGCTCTTAAGAAATTTACAAGTCCTCAAAATACTTAACAACTAAACAATAAACTTCTCTAAATAGAATAGCTAAGGGAACTACACACCTCTACCTCAACTGCCCTCAAGATATAAGATGGATCTGACCCATACTTCCACAACATCGACACATGGAACCCATCGTGTATTAATAACAAATCTGCGGCATATCCAACGATAAAATAAATTACTAATCTCCTCAACATTTGCATAAAGACCGACAAACAGAGTTAATTTCCCTACATCCCAAATCGATAGTATTACAGGGCAACGATACCTTCAAGGACAACTTATAAACCAATTAGAAATTATAAATATCTTTGACACTTATTAGCATTTCTGCGCTTAATGATCATGGACTATGCTCAATCCCTTATTAGTTACTACAACTCTCAACGCTTCTAAGGAAGATTAAAATTTTCTTAAACAACGACTCTAGCTCGGCTAACCTTCAAGTGGGACGAATGGTTCTTCTCAACTTAGGATTGATTGACCAAATTCTATAAACAAACCTAATCTAACCCTTGATAAGAAAATATAACAATAAAATTCCTCTGTTGTTCAGTCCCAAGGTATTAACCGATAACATATAGAATCCAAATAGGGGACTAAACAGATCCAAATTATCCAATCACCAATTTATACTTTCGCCTCTTGGTCATTCTTAATTCTACCAAAAGTTGATTTTCTTAGTTAAAATTTCCCAACGGATTTAACCACATTTCTCTAACTCAGATGCATTGACTAAGTAATTCCTTACATACTCTTCAAGTCAAAATATACCACGAGCTATTATCCACTTATTGGATTAGATGGTCTCTAAGTACCAAACAATTCGTACATATCTCCTGAAGACATATCTCAAATCCCCAGTTCAACTAGAAAGCAAGTTCGAAAATCCAAAGATTCCCAAATTATTATATGTACAACCATAATTTATATTTCAAAAACTTAGTATACAACTGGACACCTCGAAGGGTTTGTAACTTGATCGTAAAGGCTTTCTAATTGATCCTCCAGTACCTTAGTATTTCACCGATAAATAAATTTACAGCTTATCTAGGAAAGCTACCAGAATATTCTATTCATCCTTCTGTACCAATAGTTGGTGCGTTACTCTTACTGGTCGACAATCACAAAATCTTAGAACGCTAATATAAAGTACTCAAAAGTCTCTAGGGACCACTCTATTTCCCTATCTCGCAACTGACCAGCCATTCAGCTTACTAAAATCATCTGTTTACTCTCAACGATCCTATTTAAAATGAAACAACACATTCAACTAATTCACTAACTAGCAATCTTCTCGCTAGGACTATTTATAACTAGTAGTCGACATTCCTCGGATCACAATAATATCTTAGGATTTTATCTAGTACTAATGCTAAATTCCAATGGTCTAAATACTTACCAAGCGGTTACGAGAAATTTTCTATCCAATAAATCTAATTGGTAATTGAAACTATAATCCACCCAAAATCCTCATCATGATGGAACATGAAATGAAACAAACATACAGGTAATGTTTCTCGATATGAAATGAAACGATGCAAGAATTACAAACAAACGAGCTGAAAATACAAATCTAGATAAGTAAAAATAACTCACTCATAATTCAATTCTAGGGACGAATGAATAATAATGGAGGCTCCACGAATATTGAATATGAGCCAACAAGATACAAATCTCGTGACTATTCATCCATGGGTAATGAAATCATGCTCAACAATCAAAGCACAATTAAGACAGTCAGTGTGACTACAGTCGAGAGAAGTACACACAAGTCAATAATCAGGAAAAAAAAAGGTCTCAAAATAAAATCAGATGCCAGCCAGACAACATGAGTAGATTACCAAAAAGAAAAAGTGAATCTTACTCACATCAGCATGTGGCTCGAGAACCGAAGGAAAAATTTCCATAGGTATGAAACATTAACAAGATTTTACTAAGAAGTTCAACCAATGCCAACGTGGCAGAATTCAACGCTAATTAATGTCATACGAATCCATAAATGCTCAAAGAAAGTGCAAAGAAATTTCAGATACTCAGAAGTATATGTTACTACAATGAATACAAACATAAATGAAGAACAAGGAAATAATGATCGGAATAATAGTTCTCATAATTGAAAGGCTAATAGTAACCGACTCAATATTTCCCAAAATTCATATTTTCCCAAATAACAAAAGAAAACTCAAAATATCCCTAATAATATAAAACAAAGTATGTATCCCAAGTCTTCACACGAGTTTCAATCACTTAACTTAACTGACAAAACATTCGTCTATCAATTCCTAAGCAACTATACACTTAGTTGCATCCGACTAGCATCTAATATTAGAAAACAACTTACAATAATAGCATACAATTAAAATCTCCTAATACTCAGGTTTAATATTTCCCAACAAACTCCTACATTCTTATCAAAATTAATAGTACTACTTAATAACTCAAACAACAACCGCATACTGTCCAAAACTGGAAGAAATATTGACACACCATCTTCGTTTAACTTGGAACCGCATGATATGAAAATAAACATTTGAATGGTCCACTTTAAACTACTAAAAGAAACTTTAAAAAATAAAAACATTGATCTACACATTCAAATAAATTAATCATCTAGTTTGAAAATATTTTAAAAAGGATGACATCAAAACATTTAAAGTAATAGTCTCAAATACGTCTAGCATATAAAATTACTTAAAACTTACAGACTTTGAGGAGAGATCCCTTGAGTTTCGGCAGCCGGCATTAGGCTCAGCCCAAACCAAGACCGTGCTCTGATACCAACTGAAACGACCCTAACTTCTAAGTTTAAAATAATAAAAGAAAATACGGATTTTTAAAATTTTGCCATGACTTGTTTGAAAGTAAAAAAAGTCACCATGTCACAAACAACAATTCAAAACAAAGGAAAAGATCGACCAGTAGAAGATTCAAACTGCGATAAACATAAAGTACGAATGAAAGGCAACCCCATACAATTGCAATAATAGCAATAACATGTTTTACGACTTAAACTTAAGCACAGGGAAAATACATCCTAGGTAATACTGAAAATACTCAAACACATAATCTTTATTACATTCAATGTTTAATGCAGAACATAAAAAGAAGTAGCGACGGTCATTGGGCTTTGCACCACCGGCAGCCTCAAACTAGTGGATCCTGCCCCTCCGTCCCCAGGTACAACTCCTCACCTACAAACAATCAAGCGTAGTGAGTCTAAAGACTCAGCAAGTATAAACATAGATATAACAAGGGTTTAAAATACATGAAGCAATACTCAAACTACTGTACATAATATACTTAGAAACTTAAACTGTAAATATGCATGAAACAAGGGGATGAGACAACATGCAAGGATGAACTCACGCCAACTCACGCTATGAGACTTTGAACTTTCTTGACTTAACTATAACTCATGCATGTCATAAAACTGAATAAATTAAGACTTGTCAACTGATACTTGAAACTTTACTTTAACTTTTGCTTTAGAACATAGATCCTTGGATTGTGACTCAAGTTTTGATCATGATCATGGCTGCAGTGCACTATGCCGGCAAGACGCCGAGATTTCTCCCAACGCGTTTGCCCCTTTAATTTATTTTTGGTAGGGGAGCCGAGATGAACCCGGCCGCTTACTACACGTCTCTTTTGGTATGGGAGCCGAGATGAAACCCGGTCGCTTACTACATGTGTCTTTTGGTAGGGGAGCTGGGATGTCTCCCAGCCGCTTACTACACATCTATGGAAAGTGAGTGAGGCATCCCCCAACCCACATTGCCCTGTCAAGTCACAATCAACTCACTTTGTTCAAAAATATTTTTCTTTTCTTCTTGGACTCGACTCAAAATACTTTGCATGCAAGAATTGAAGCGACTTCCTTTGAAAATATTGCTTGGCTCAAAGACGATGCTCATGCACACGAATATGCAACTTTAAGAACCTCAACTCAACTAAAAAATGTGGGTGCAAGGTGGGTGAGTGGCTGCCTCTAAGCTAAAATCCCAACTTATTCATCAATTTTCTCAAACTTGACTTAAACCGAGCAACCAAACCGTAAAACCCTTAACTCTATCATACCTTAACCAAAACCCGTCCTTCTTGAACCGACACTTGATAAACACTTTAAAATAACCCTAGGACCTGATTGTAACCCCCAATGACATCCCAAGAATCCCAAACAAAAAGCGCTTCCGGACAGCCCCTTAGACTCTACAAAATTCTGCACTAACACCTTAAACTTAAAAGACCATTAACTTATCCAAAAATTAACCGAAAAATGCCCAATTTATACCGAAGCGGCCACAACATCTTAACCTTGACCTATGACCAGCCCAAGACACTCCCAGACCTGATTTGGTACCTCTCCTGTCCCGAAATCAGTAGCCCCTGCCCAATGAAACCATCACCCTACTTCACTTCTACCTTGAGGAATCAACTCCATACCCTTTTTCCTTAACTCTACCTCATTCCAAACCATCAAAAACACTTATTAACATCTCTTAGGACTTAACACAAACACCTAGGAAACCCTCAACCACACTCCCGCTCCACAATTTGAAAATACCAAGATCATGCACCAAACGTGTCTTGATTTTTGATCAATCAATGAAACCAATTGCCAAACAACACAATGCACCAATCATACATCCAACACAGCCATAAAATCATGTAAATTCGAAATATATAGGGCATGAACTTCTGAATTTTAAAAAATCCTCATATGCAATTGATAGTATTATTTTGTTTGCATTTTTAGTGTCATTTTGTTAAGTGTTTTTCATGCATTTTGTGTCATTGTTCATGTTTTATTCTAATTTTATTTTATGTCATGCATTGAGCTTCTTAACTTAGTTTTGATTTATTGTGTAGGAATTACCATGTTTTGATTAAAGAAATCGAAGTGCGTCCATGCGTCCAAAGAAAGCAGCAGAGCAGATTTTTCATCACAGAAGCATGCGCTCGATCCTGGCATTTTTCCCGATCGAGCGCGGTCATGAGATTTTCAAGACAGTAGGTTGCCTCAACTCGCCCGCTCGATTGCACATTCTTCCCGGATCAGCGCGCCCAAGGAATTTTCAAGGCAGAAAGTTGTCTAGTATCGCGCGCTCGATCGCTCATTATTCCAGGATCGAGCGAGCGGGTCTGTAGCGGGAAGAAATTTGTAATTTTGAAAACTCTTTTAATTAAGGCTCTAGACTTTTATTAGACTTTTAATTCCGTTTTGGAGAGAATTTCAGAGGATTCTACACGCTTAGAACGGGAATAACTCTCTCTGAAGGCTAGGTTTTCATCTATCTTTTCTTAATTTTATTTTCTCTCATGAATTTTTGTAGAAAATTCATGAGTATTGTTGGCTAAACTCTAGTACTTGGTTGAGGGAGACGAAGCCTTTGATTTATTAATACATGAGATTTTGATTTTCAATGTTTGATTTTTATCAAGTATCAAGAGTTATTCTGAATTGATTGATATGCTTGTGTATGAGATTTTTTAGATTGGTCATCTTAGGATTTCATTATACAATCGAATGCTAAATTGGAATTCAAATCCGTAATTGTTTGAATTATCTGATTTGTGAAGCAACTACAATTAATAATCGTCCTCTTGTGAGTTTATTAAATAGTAGGAATAACCACTACAACAAATTTATTAATTAACCACACTAAAACGACAACGGTTTTATATGTAAACCGTTGTCTTTTAGTCTTTAACAACGGTTTTTAGAAAAACCGTTGTCGTAGACCGTTTTTTTAATTAATAACGACAACGGTTTTTAAAAAACCGTTGTCGTATATATGTCAAAGACAATGGTTTTGAAAACCGTTGTCTATGAGCGGGTTTTTTTGACCTACGACAATGGTTTTAATTAACCGTTGTCTATTTGCGTTTTTTTGGGGTCTACGACAACACAATTTAAATCCGTTGTCAATGTTATTTATTTATTTATTTTTTAAAAAAAATTACACATATATAAACCTACACTTCACACTCAAAAAAAATAATAACCTACTACACGCAGCTTTATTGGCACAAGTGCGATGGAAAGAAAAAAAACCCAATCCCTAGCCCTAACCCGTCGCCCCTTCAACCCGCCTCTTCTCCGGTGCCCAAGACGCCGATCGATCGCCGGAATCTAGTCGCCCGGCCTCCTTTCAGCTAGCCCAAGCCTTAGCAACTCCAATCGCGACTTCAATAAGGTTACAACTTAGATCTACACTACAATCGCGACCATCACTGTGTAAGTTTTGTTTCTTTGTTCTCTAGCTTCGTTCTCTTGTTTCGTGGTTTTTTAGTATATGCTAAGTCTAGGTTTACTATTTTTTGTGCTTTTGGTGAATGGGTGGAAAATTTTCAAGAAAAGGAGAAACAAATAGGTAGAACTTAGAAGTCTAGAAAGAAACGATCTCCCAAATGAGAGAAGGCTTCGAATTCTCTTTTAACTTTGTTGGGGGGAGGTGAGGTAGTGATGCAAAATGGAAACAGAGAGACATTTCTCTGAGTTTTTATTCTGCCCAATTTGTACTACTACTACTACTACATCCATGGTCCACACGTGTGGTTTCTTGACTCAGGCTAAGTTGTTAACCATGGTTAGTTTGGTGGGGTTTGTAGTCAAAGAGAATTTTTTGAGGAGGGGGGACCCGAGGCCAAATGGAGGGCCCCAATTCCATTTTGATGTTTACTTCAGTGGGAATCAATGTTTTGAGGTGGATTGTGCTTAGTGGGATTTGGTGAGTCTTGGCATTGTACGTATGCCTTTGTTATCATCTTATATTCTTTTCGAGTTGTTATTTTGTATTTTTACCATTTCTATTGATTTAAGTTTCAAATTCTAAGAAATATCCTAAGCATAAGAATTTGAAGATGGCGTTTATAACTTATGTTTAAGTTCTTGAATTATGCGGACTACATAGGGTGTCAAATAAATTTCTTTCATGAATATGAGTTTATATCATCAGTTTAATTATTTTTTACGAATATATTTTATTTAAAGTAGTAATTTGCACCCTGTAACCCTAAATTCTGACACCTCTCTCGTTTTAAAATATGACCACATATACAGAATATTTCTTTGAGTAAACCATAGGATATTTTACTAGTAGTTGGCACTTGAAGCCTTGAACACATGTAGAGAGTGGAACATTTATTTATGTAAAGGTTGAGATTTCCAAGAAAAAATAGAGTGGCAGAGGTGTATGTTTTTAAAATGCAAGATCTCGTACATAACACCCAAATCTGGAAAATACAAGGGTTCCCATTGGGGCGTGGTTGACCAGTAAATTGGATTGGATGAATTTAGTGCTGGTGAGTTGGGAAGATTCCAGACAATGCCAAAACCTATCACCAATTCCAAAATTAAATTCTCTCGGAAGAAAATAATTTGGCAACCCAATGCCCTTAAATAAATGAGCTGGCCCTGCTAAACTTGTTGATCCAAATTGAAATTCTGACACCTTTGGATAATTCTGGATTCTGGGAAGGAGTGGTAAGTGAGCCTCTCTTAAATCATTGGTTATTGAACGACATATCTTGTTGTTGTTTCTGTTTTTAATGTTTGTTATTTAAGTGTAATGGTTGCTATTTATTTTTCAGAAAGCTGCTAAATGGTCTGAGAGAAAAGAGGCTGTTACTGAATTGACCAAACTTGCATCCACAATACTGATTGCTCCCGGAGATTTTTCAAAAGTTTGCCTAACATTAAAAAAGGTTGGTACCCCACTTTGTTCAAGTATTTTTTTGCAATTTTTTTTATCTTCATTTTTGGTAGAAATACAGTTTTTTGTGTGATGATACGTCAAGTGGTACTTCCTTTCTAGTGACTCATAAAGTACTTGATTTTGATCATGACATTGATCTTTTTCTTTAATCTACTACTCTACTCATAGTAGAGTAGTAGACTCTTTTGACTAAATTCAATGCCATTTACTAATACATATACAAACAAATAAACCCTAAGTAAATTAATATGTATCTGCTAGCTCCAAGATCAAATAATATTTACATATATGATGACCAAGAAAGTAGATTAAATCTGAAAAAAAAAGTTGAGATTTTATGTGCTAATTAATCTCACAAACCCACAAATTTTGACCTAAAAAGTTAAAAGATTGAAGGGTACTGGATCTAAAACCCATTAATTAACAGTACGAACAGTAATTCCTTACCTTTTATATATCTATTTTAATAAATAAGTAAGGTGTTTTGGATTTTATAATTATAAGTTATTTTGGATTCTATTTTAATAAATAAGGTATTTTGGATTTTAATAAAGACAGAGACAGTGTCATCTTCTACCTCTCCCAGGCCCTGCCACTCGGCCCCATTTCACCCTTCATTATTGCAATTTTCACTCCCCCCTTTATTTTCTTGTTAAGTGCTAATGTGAATTATACAATATATGGGTCCAGTGCTTTATTCATCCCCATATTTTTCCCCACTACATCTCTGTTACAGAGACGCCCATTTTTCCTGCTATGTAACAGTCCCTATCTTGCTTTTGATAGATTGCTTTAGGGCTTGTTCATAATATATGTCTTTTAAAGTCCACAAACCCTTTGTGTTTTAAGTGCCTGAAATGAAAACCCTTGGTTAATGACTCACTTTTGTGATAAAAGGAAGTCCTTTAAATAGTATTTCAGAGATGATGATTCTTGATGGGGTCTGAGGCTCTGAATCCTTCAGTTTTCTTGGATTTTTGAATTCTTGGATGAAATGAAATCCCACTGTTCTTTTCCTTTATTCTTCTTCATGCAAGTGAATCAAAACAGCTCACTTTATGCATTTGGCCTTTCGTTTCTTGTTGCGTTGTTTTTTCAGACTTGTGGTGGGGTTTGAGTACTTTCTTGTTCTTTGATAGCTTTTCTGCTTCTTTATTCTTTATAGTAAAATTGTAAAAAAAAAAAAAAAAACCACAGCTAATTTCGACGTTGTATTTGGCTATTGATTTGTACACTGTTTAGGGATAAAGGGTAACCAATGATTTCCTACATTTACTTCTGGTCAATGTATAAGTTTCATATTCAAGGCTCTCACTTTTCGTATTTTTTACCTCTTGGCTAGCACATCATCAATTTCTCCCTCGTGTATCTTTGAATATTTTACTTTCATATCATTCCAGGGACTGAAATCAGCTGGGAACTTCCAAGGACACACAGGTTTGTCTTAATAATATTTTGATGAAAATAGATTCAGATCGAGAAAGAAACTATTGTTTTATTTGTTCCATTACTTCAATTTAATAATGACTGGAGCTGATAAAGGCAGACATTTCAAACTTTTCATATTCCATTCTAAAGGTGAAAAAAAGGAATCAGATGTCATGTGAACTTTTAGTTTTCTCAACAATGTCCACTCCATTAATTTTGTGATCCTTTCTATGCATATATATGAATGTTGTGTTCTAAAATCACTAATTAGGGTGTTACATTCCATGATATAAATCATGCAATGTTCCATATGGTAGGCATGCCAACTCTTCCCCCACCTCCAGTTATCTGACCGCCTCGCCCCAATTCGACGATTGAATGAGTTAAGAATGAAATTTTGGAAACTTATAGATTATTTGAAATTTTCCAATTTATGTTCAGAAGTCATTCTGAACCTTCTATTTTTTTTAGTTTTTTTTTAAAATTTTAAGATTAAAATCTCTTGCAAAGTCTAACTTCAAGAGTTTGTGAAGTTACCATTTAAAATACCATTTCTTGACATCATTTTTTTAATCTCCAGAAATAGTATTTTTCACTGCTTTGTACCAAAAAATATGTCCCAAACTTGCATTTATGTTCGGCTGGTTTATGTCGAGTTCACTACGATAAAGCTGCTAAATAAATTGTTTATGGTTGTTTTTTAATTATTTTTTTACTTGAGGCTTGTGTTTTGATCTTGTTGTATAATGCACAATTTTTTGAAGGTAGATTTTGACTGATTAGTTATTAAAAAGATGGACAAAGAGTGGATGTCAAAAAATAGGTTATCACATGAATATGAGGTTGGGGTAGAGTCTTTCTTGCAGTTTGCAATGCGAAATGCTACCGATCCGAATGAAATAGCTTGCCCATGTTCAAGATGTGGTAATCTGAAGCTGAAAGATGTTGACACTATAAGAGCACATTTGTGTTGTAATGGTATAGATTTAACATATCATAAATGGATTTGGCATGGGGAAAGATCTATGATTGACAACTCAATGAATTAAAGTGATCAAGTAGGGCGAGATGAACAAAAAACTTTTGCTGAGGACCCTTTTGATATGGTACATGCAGCATACGACAGTTATGCTGAAAATCCAAACCAATTCCATAAGCTACTTGAAGATGCCGAGAAACCTTTGTTTCCTGGATGTACTAAATTTACAAAGTTATCAGCACTTGTGAAATTGTATAACTTGAAGGCAAAATATAGTTGGAGTGATAAAAGTTTCACAGACTTACTTAGTTTGTTCGGAGAAATGCTTCCAGATGACAATGAATTGCCTTCATCTTTGTATGATGCAAAGAAAAGCTTGTGTGCATTAGGGATGAATTATGTGAAAATTCATGCTTGTTCGAATGATTGTATCTTATACCGGAAGGAGTACGAGGGTTTTTCCAATTGCCCTATTTGTAGGATGTCAAGGTGAAAGTTGGGTAAAAATTCTACGATAAATGAAGGAGTTCCTGCAAAGGTCCTTTGGTACTTCCCACATATTCCAAGATTTCAAAGATTGTTTCAGAACAAGGAGATATGCAAGTAGTTAACTTGGCATGCTGATAAAATAATTCGTGATAAACACTTGCGTCATTTGGCCGATGCGCCCGCTTCGAAAGTAGTTGATCACAAGTGGCCAGATTTTGCTGCTGAACCTAGAAATCTTAGATTGTCCTTATCAGCAGATGGGATCAATCCTCATCGTTTGACGAGTTCTGCATATAGTTGTTGGCCAGTTGTGATGATAACTTACAATCTTCCTCCATGGTTGTGTATGAAGAGAAAGTTTATGATGCTCACTTTGTTGATTTCTGGTCCTAAACAGCAGGGAAATGATATTGACGTTTACTTAGCACCTTTGATTGATGACTTAAAAAAATTATGGGATATAGGTGTTGAGGCATATGATGCATGTCGAAAAGAAATTTTCTCACTTAGAGCTATCTTACTATGGACAATCAATGATTTTACTGCATATGGGAACTTGCCAGGTTGTGTTGTGAAAGGATATCATGCATGTCCTGTTTGTGGGGAAGAAACATGTTCTACAAGGTTGAAGCATAGTAGAAAAATGTCATACACAGGCCATAGAATATTTCTTCCTCCAAGTCATCCTTATCGAAGGCAGAAAAAAGCATTTAATGGGAACCAAGAGTTAAACCCCGCACCGAAACCATTAACTGGGCATGAAATTTTAGATAGAGTTGAAAGAATTAATTATCGCCCGGGAAAAGTGAGTGGGAAGTGTCAGATGCAGCATGGTGATAAAATATCTTGCTGGAAAAAGAAATCTATATTCTTTGAGCTTTTTAGTATTGGAAACATCTACATGTTCGGCATGTTCTTGATGTGATTCACATTGAAAAAAATGTTTGTGAAAGTTTGGTCGGTACGTTACTTGACATTCCTGGAAAATCAAAGGACGGGGTAGCAGCAAGACTAGATCTTGTGGAGATGAATTTGAGGACTGATTTGGCACCAAAGATGGGGGATAAGAGAACTTTTTTACCAGCAGCATGTTATACTCTAAGTAAGGCTGAGAAAAGAAAACTTTGCAATTCTTTGTCTGAAACAAAGGTCCCTACAGGTTATTCATCCAATGTTAAAAATCTTGTGTCGATGAAAGACTTGAAACTTGTTGGCCTTAAATCACACGACTATCACACTTTGATGCAACAATTGCTTCCAGTCGCCATCCGTGGTTCTTGCCTAAACATGTTAGAGATGCTATCACACGGTTTTGTGGCTTCTTCAATGTGTTATGTAATAAAGTGATAGATGTCTCAGAGTTGGATGCTCTGCAAAGAGAGATTGTGACAGTATTGTGTTTGCTTGAAAAATATTTTCCCCCATCCTTTTTTGATATAATGATTCATTTAACTATTCATCTTGTTCGGGAGGTCAAATTGTGTGGACCGGTTTGGTATAGGCAGATGTACCCATTTGAAAGATTCATGAAGACCTTGAAAGACTATGTGCGAAATCGCAATCGTCCTGAAGGGTGTATAGCCGAATGTTATATTGCTGAAGAGGCTGTGGAATTTTGCTCGGATTACATGTCTAATGTGCATACAATTGGGATCCCGTCAAGACATCGACAAATACAACTTACTAAGCCTCTGTCTGGTTCAGTATTGCACTCCACTTGTCATGATGAGTTGAATCAAGCACATCGTTATGTATTGGAAAATGATGTTGACGTCGATCCTTATATCGAGTAATTTCTCTTAACTATTAATATTTTTTTCACTTTACTTACATTCTATTGGATAACTTATCAGTAATCGTTTCATTAGGAAACACATGGAATTTTTGAAGGAAACGTTTCCTCATGAAGCTAAGTCCAAAAAGTGGTTACAAGATGAGCATAACCGGACTTTTATTCACTGGTTACGTGATCGTGTGAGTGTAGTTGGCAATTCCACCTATCAAATATCCGAAAGATTGAAGTGGATAGCGTGTGGACCTAACAATCAAGTGTTAAAGTACTCTAGTTATTTGATTAACGGAGTTACTTATCATACAAAAGAGCGTGATAATACACGAGTAGTTCAAAACTCTGGGGTAAGTTTAGTCGCAAAGACAATGCAAGTTGCTAGTGCGAAGGACAAAAATCCAATTGTGTCAGACATGATTTTTTATGGAGTTATTCAAGAAATATGGGAACTCGATTATCACAAATTTCAAGTTCCAATGTTTAAATGCAATTGGGTTGAGAATAATAACGATATTAAAGTTGATGATCTTGGTTTCACGTTGGTAAACCTCAACAGAATTGGATTCAAGTCTGACTCTTTTATATTGGGCAGTCAAGCAAAGAAGGTATTTTACATTGAAGATCCTCAAGATCCTACATGGCATGTTGTACTTTCCACTCCTACTAAGGATTACATTGAATACATGAATTGTGATGAGTTGGAAAATGAGTCAATCCACTACCAGTGTTCTACAAGAGGGTTTGTATCAATGAAATCATTGGATGATGACGGAACAGATGAGAATGAACCACCGTGCGTTCGTGAAGATTGTGATGGGACTTGGGTTGAAAATAATTAAATGTAATATTTTATTTATACTACCAATGTTGTTTTTGTCTTTAGATGTTGATATATATATATATATATACACACACTACTCTGCCTTTTTGTTTAATATTTAATGTCCCAAATAGAAATTTTATAATATTGCGTATCTATGGTCCCCTTCATAAATCTTTATCTTATTGTTAATTGCTTAGGACATAAAATGCGTAGAGATTTGAATAACCCAATTCACCATTGTCTTCTAATTTCATCTGTGCATAATGATTATCTGCAGCGTCACCAATATTCATGCCTAACAAGTTGTCTATTTTTTTTTTGCAGGAATTGGGTCATTGAGGATCTTGACAAGGTTTCGGCATTCAATAATCTCCTCATTTCTTTGATGACACTATGGCAGCTCGTGGAAAGCTTCCTATAGGGTATCAAGTTGATGAAACGGTTGAGAAGAGCAATATATTACGGAGGATTGATAAGGCTAAAGGAAATAGTACTGCATATTCTGCGACTAACAATAGCTGTGAGGGTCAAACAGTAATTGAATCTACAGAGACCGAATCAACAAGGACATGTAGAGGTCGTACACATTTGGATAAGCTTGTTAGGCAAAGGGTGCATGGAATTAGGAAGGATGTAAAGTTCAACAAGATTGGACAGCCAATTGGAGAATTTGCGGGTGAAATGCAAAGTTATATCGGCGTGCTCGTTCGAGAGAAGATTAAGATAAGCTACAAGACCTGGAAGCAGGTTCCAAATGATGTTAAAGAGTTAATATGGGAATCGGTGAATGTAAGTTATAATGCTTACACAATTTCAATTAGCTCTCAAATGGTTACGATATATTGAATGTGCTGTTTTTTTTAATAATTTTCTACAACTGACGTACAATATTGACCAAAGCTGGAAGAAGGGATGTCTAAGTTCAGCAAATAATAAATGGCGTCAATATAAAGCTTTTCTCTCTCAAAAGTTCATTTTCAGCAAGATGGATAAACCAGATGAGTTGAAAGATCCATCGATTGGCTATGGTATTACACGAGATGACTGGAGTTCTTTCGTAATCAGCCGCATGACTGACGACTTCATGGTAAGATTCATAATTTGTCTTTTACAAATAAGTCAATTACAATATCATTAGTTCTATTGAAATCTGATACGTATGTGAAATGTTCAATTAACTAGAAAGAAAGTGATGAGCAAAAGAAGAGAAGAAGGCAGAACGTATACCCTCATCGACTTTCCCGTAAAGGATATGCACGTTTTGCTGATGAAATTGTAAGTATTTTGAAGCTGCTGGTTAGTATTGCACATTAATATATTTTTGAAACTACTAGTTTAATTTTTGGAAATCAGATTTCCTTATGGATGGCATGTTGCGCATGATTTTAGGCACATATTGTTGTCCAATAATTCAACACCCATTCTATATTTCAACCTAATTGAAGGTGTTATGTACATTCTTGTTATGAATATCACATTATTAAAGCTGTCCAACCGGCTGAAGAAGTGTCTCCTGCGTTGTCCATTTATTTATGTGCTGGAATTTATGTTCCAAAATCTGTATTCTAAGATTGCTCCTTGTTTATAGGCATCTGAATTATGTGATGACGATGAGATAAATCAAGATCTTATTTGGAAGAGAGGACGGGTCAACAAGGAGGGTGAATTTGAAGGGGATGATCTGAGAATGGCAGTACAAAAGATTATATGCAATCAATACATGATAATCAATACTTTGTTATTTATTAAAACTGATTTAGTAATTATTTTGTATGTTTGGTGATTACAGGATGATTATGTGCAAAAAAAACGAGAGGGGAAGTTTCACTTTGAAGGGGCAAAGAAAGATATCCTTACAAATGTACTCGATTCAGAAGAACATGTTGGGCGTGTGAGGGCTGTTGGAGGTCATATCACTCCAACAATCTACTTTAATGTTGGTAGAAAATGGAATAGACCTCTTGATGATGGTCAATTAATCGTTCGTCATCAAAAGGAATTGCTAGAGGCAAAGATGCTAATTTTTGAACAAGAAGCACGCATGGTAGAGCAAGATGCACGCATGGTAGAACAAAATGCATGCATGGCAGAGCAAGATACACGCATACAAAAACATGAAGAAATGTTCAGAAAAGGTGCATGCGACATTGAGATTGATGAAAAAGAAAGTTGCTCAGTGAGGTTACCTCCCATGAGTGTAGATAAGATCAAAACAGAAAAGAGTGTCCCAAATTATGAAACTTTGATTGATGATGACATGAAAGTTTTGAGCAAGGATGAGTATCTTCAGGTATATGTTTGTTTAATTGTGGTTACATTACTTGATATTATTGCAAGAATAAGTTGCATCAATTTATAACATGATTGATTGTCTTCTAGGGTAAGCCAGTTGCTTTGACATTGGTTTCTAAGACCAATGTTATTGCCTATGGTACAATTGTTGATGTCAATGGGGATGGCAAGTTAGTTCATGGTGCTCCATTACCCATGAATTGCATGCGCGTCTCCGTTGATGAGGCTGTGGAGAAATCAGCACTGTTGCCATTTCCAATACCAAAAAAATGTGATACTGTTGGTGATGCTATAGGAACCCATGTGGCTTGGCCTGCACACTTGGTAGTGATGAAAGATGGGGTAAAAATGTTGGTTCGGGTTAGTTAATATATAAGATTTTTTCAGAGTTGTAATATGTTCAGTTTTAGGGCGTATCCATCCTTTTTTCACCACTAACATATTTACATGTGCGATTTTCAGAAGCCTCAAAGAAATAAAATTGTTGAGAAAAAAAGTAATCCTGTTTTGCCATCCAATGTGCCGAGATCATTGCATATTTTGTACTGTTATGCTAAGCTTGGGCTGGAAATACCTGGAAAACATATATCAATGTTTCTTGATCATGATTTATTTGACGATGAGTACGAACTACTTGTGGACCTTGAAGATATCACACCTTTTTATCTGTTGGAGCCAATATCTGCCAATTGTATAGTTTTTTACATGTGGTAAGTTTTCGATTAAATTTAACTTTTTTCTTTGAATTGTTTAGCATATATTTCGTATAAAATTCATTAATCTGGTAACATTTTTCTGTTCAAATGGCAGGATTCTCTTCAAAAAGATGAAAAAAGATAACAAGGTCGAAAAATTTAGATTTATGAATCCACACACCATCCCAGTCATGCCATATGTATCCAAACTTGATAAAAATGAAAAAATTGAACACTTGAATAGCTGGGCAAGTGTTTTGACAGATAGGCTAAGTGGTGCAGCAAGAAATCAATTAGTTTTCGTGCCATACAATGTTGGGTAAATCAGAAATACAATATCACTTATAATAGATTTTTTTCAACAATTTTGCGAAACGTGTTAATTGACTATCTGTTTTGTGCCTATAGTTGTCATTGGATTCTAAATATCATCGATCCTTATGTGGAGGTGGTTTATTTGTTGGATTCACTTAGTCATCGGAATCGCTATGAGGACTGAAAATATGTAGTGGATATGTGAGTATATATTCTTTTCTTAATTAAGCATTTAATTTAGCCAATGGAACACTCATGTCGAATCTTGTTGCTATATGAAGGAGCTTGAGATTGTTTAATTCGAACAAGGATAGGAAAGGGAAAAAAAATCCTACATGGAAAGCGATAAAGGTATTTTTTATATATGTTTATCTGCGATAAATTGACAAATATTTATACATGTATTAATCATTGACAATTTTTTGATAATATAGGGTCCTCGCCAACCACATGCAAAATAGTGTGGGTATTATTTGATGAGGTTTATGAAAGAAATTGTTGAAGGAAATGCTGCCAGTGATAAGGATTCACTTTCCTCAATAGTATATTTGACATATTCTCAATCTTCTCAAATAAGTGTGTTTATATCATGTTTCTTCTTCATTATTGTTTTTTTTACTAATATAATTTGAGTTTGTTCACAGTTCATGAAAACAGTTTACTCTAATGAAGAAATTGATGAAGTGCGATCCGAATGGGCTGAATGCGTACTAGACTATATTAATTATGACTAGGTATGTTTAATTAATATTGTTTTATTTTCTTATTTTTCACTTTTGCTTAATGAGTTTTTATTTTCTGCTGTGATAATCGACTCTTGTTTTTTTATTAAGTTCCCTGCACATAATGTGTTGTTGATTAATGATGGTTCTCTAACGAGTTGTACTTTCTATGCGTGACTTCCTGGAAATCACATTATCATTGTGCATCGTTATAATCTTCGAGTAAAATAAATTTGGAGTTCACTACCTGTAGTTTGCAAAAATTTCTAACAAGGTGTTCTAATAATCTGTAAAAAGCTTAAGATTGAAATTTTTTTTCTTTTGTAAAAGATTAATTAGAAGGTGCATAAATAAAACACTAGCTAGGAGAGGTCTGGACTCTGGAATTAATGGGAACTATCCTTCATTAATGTTTTAGCCCTCCTAAGGTACGAACAAGGCCTAACTAGCTGCATAGGATCTTTAGTCAACTTTTAGTTAAAATGAAATATGTTGTAGAATAGGAGAGATTAAATATGCATAGCTTATTTTATATGTACCTAAAATAATGTTAATTTTCTTATGATATCAAACAAGAAGGCAGATCCATGCTAGTATGAATTAAAGTTGGGAGGCTAGCTTATTGGGATGTGGAGTGGAACTTGAAATGGTGTGTGGTTTGAGTTATTGGGATGTTGTGGAGTGGAACTTGAAAGTGCCAAATCCATGGTTTAGCGTGTGGCCTGTGGGTTGGTCGGAGCCCACGGTTTGTCAACTGTGCCTACTATATTTTATGAATTCAATACAAATGCAAAAATGAGTTGAATAAAATCTGCACTGCCTTCCCTTTTGGAGTTGCTGAGTTTTTTTCTTTTATTTTTTTCCATGACAAGCGAGATATTAGTTTGATAGTTGAGATTGGATTCCATATTTAAATTGGTTTAAGATTTTGTTGATAATTTTGGACTGAGAATGTGTTTTCTTGTAGGTAACTCGGGAGTAATGCATAAGGGGTTTTGATGCAAGGATTGAGCTGTGTTTCAGATCGCCTTGGTAATACGTAGAAGTCATCTCGTGAACATCGTTATCAAGAACAAACACATGATGATTTATGTTTTGATACAACCATCTTTTGGAACTACTTTTGTTACATTTATATTATATTAGATGGGATATTTTGAGTTTTGACTACGTAGTATTATCTTCCAAATTAGATGTGTGTAACTATTTTGGAACTTGAATATTTTCATGGATTCAATGTAGTAAATATTTTATTTTATATTGATTTCTTTATTAATATTTATAGTTCGTATGAAGATTAATTAGGCAACGGTTTTAATGACTCCAAATACAATTGATTTATGTTATTGCCAAAACCGTTGTCGTATATCACAAACGACAACGGATATACACTGTTGCAAAACCGTTCTTGTAATCCAAAAATGACAACGAATATTGTTGGAGAACGCGGCGATCAGATCAATTAGGATTGATACCCGGTGCAGCGGAAGTTTAAAATTTTTGTATGAAACGATTCCATAATAGGTATCAACCTTATGATTAAATTGTGTGTGTGTAAAAATTAAATAGCAATTATAAATTTTTACCTCCAATCTCGAATCGAGATTATGGACACCAACAGATTGCTCTGCTCTTGTTGTATATCCCTGGAACTGATGGACGAACTGTTCTTCAATCAGGTCCACGAACGGATAATTAATCCCTCTGATAGATTGCACTAGAAAATCTATCAGAAGTTTCTACGAAGAGAATTAACAAATTTGATCCGTTAAACCAGACTGCAATTCAAAATTCACAGACTGGATTTTATCGAGCAGAGGGGAGAGGGGGTCGGCCACTTCAGAGAGAAAAATAGGTTTTTTTCGAAAATTGTGACCTTGTTGTGTGTAATTTCTGTACTGCAATAACTTATTTATAATGTAGGCCACTAACAGCTTAGGGCCCATTAGTCATAAGTTCAAGCCCGACAAGCAAAGCCCGCATGTTCAGAAATTAATATAAAATTCATCGTGACTCCGATTGATACCGATTTCACCAATGTGCACAGAAACCATTTCTGCACCTTTTAAAGTCAAGATAAATTTTTCTGAATCCGAATTCAGTGGTTTCCAAAAATGTCCATCCCTATGTCATTTTAGGAAATCTTACTCCTCTACTCATAATTAAGAAGTCCAACTTCTTTGTTCATTAAATTTAACTCTTTAAATTTAACTATCTCAACGGGGATTAAAAATCCATTACACTGTGTGACCCTCAATGGTTCAGGGATACAACTAGTCGTGGGCTCACAACTCCTTGTGACTCGGAACAACAATTTCCGACTTGCCCATCGAATCATGGTAAGAGCGCCTAGCAACATCGCCCCATGATTCCCTAGGTATCACTGATAGTGCCTACAAGAACCAATAGATTTTGGTTATCGTACAGTACGGTCCCTTCATCCATATATCCCGATCGAATCAACAACCATTGGTATATCGAGAGTCGTTCGAGATTCGATAACTATGCAATACATCTTGAAGATCAAATAGTGACATCGCATGTGCTACTAAGAAACCATTTCTTAAACCACATCATGTACTCTGGCCAGAGATTCGTCACACTAATATATCCTCAGATCGCATAGGATATCCACACTCGCAAGTATGTGGTGAATCCTTGACAACAAAGCATCGACTCCTATATGTGTTGTAACTGTACCCAATCCCGACACCTGATGACCCCAATAGAGTCCGTAAATGAGTCAAAGCACAGTACTAGCATATAGAGTCTCAATGATGTTTCAAGTAGTAAGGACTAATGGTGTACAACCAAAACCGCGGACTTTATCCACTCGATAAGTGATAACCACTTGGAAAGTCCGGATAGGGTAGTTCGATCATTCATCATATGAATATCCATTTGCATGCTTCGAACATCTCTATGTTCCTTACCAATGAAACGTGGTACTCCGCATCGCAAATGCTAGTCTCAAACTCGAGCGATCCTTATCCTTATTATCGGACGGCTCAATCAACTAGGAACAGTTTAGAATATACAGTGACTATAAGATGTGTTTTATGATAGACATCTCCATGTTCTACCACATCTTACATACACTATAGTATATTCAAAGTCTTTATCAAAACAACAATAGTATATCACAATATCACAATATGAAGAAAGATAAAGTCATTGCCATTAATAAAAGTGTAAATTATATTAAAAAAAAGATTTTTTATACAAACAGTCATCAAAGCCCTTAGCCACAAGTTGGCTCACCGGGCACCCACTCTTTCAATCTCCCACTTGCCCTATAGCCAACTAGTCATACTACGTAGACCCATTGCTTCGCGATGTTTGTCAAATAATGATCCTGGCAAGGGCTTAGTAAGTGGATCAGCGATATTGTCTGCAGAGGCCACTCTTTCGACAGTGATGTCTCCTCTTTCCACAATCTCCCGGATGATGTGGTATTTCCTCAGTACGTGTTTGGATCTTTGATGAGACCTTGGTTCCTTTGCCTGAGCAATGGCACCCGTGTTGTCACAGTACACCGGGACTGGACCAACAACTTCAGGAATAACGCCCAACTCTTGGACGGAATTCCTCATCCAAACGGCCTCTTTAGCAGCAGCTGATGCTGCAATGTATTCTGCCTCAGTGGTGGAATCCACTGTGGTGTCCTGCTTGGAACTCTTCCAAGAGACAGCACCGCCATTGAGCATGAACACAAATCCAGAGGTTGACTTCGAGTCATCCACGTCACTTTGGAAGCTAGAGTCGGTATAGCCTTCCAATTTTAGTTCTCTTCCTCCATATACCATGAACATATTCTTAGTCCTTCGTAAGTACTTAAGAATGTCCTTCACGGCTTTCCAATGCATTTGACCGGGATTAGCTTGATATCTGCTCGTGATACTCAGAGCAAATGCTACATCCGGTCTGGTAGATATCATCCCATACATGATACTACCTATGGCTGACGCATATGGTACATGTGTCATTTTCTCTATCTCTTCATCAGTCTTGGGACACATAGACTTGGATAGAGAAACTCCATGACACATGGGTAGATGTCCTCTCTTGGACCCATCCATTGAAAACCTTTTCAATATGGTGTCGATGTAGGTTGATTGAGTGAGTCCTATCATTCTCTTAGATCTATCTCTATAGATCTGTATCCCAAGAATATAGGATGCCTCACCCAAATCTTTCATCGAGAATCTACCTGATAACCATATCTTTGTTGACTGCAACATCCCTACATCATTCCCAATGAGTAGGATGTCATCAACATAAAGTACTAAGAATGTCACAGCATCCTTAACTACTTTCTTGTACACGCATGGTTCCTCCGGATTCTTGATGAAACCAAAATCTTTTATTGTTTCATCAAATTTCTGGTTCCAACTTCTTGATGCTTGTTTTAGACCATAAATTGATCTCTGAAGCTTGCATACCTTATGCTCGCTTCCCATGGATGTGTACCCCTCAGGCTGCTTCATATAGATTTCTTCCTTAATGTCTCCATTAAGAAAATCAGTCTTCACATCCATTTGCCATATCTCATAGTCATATCATGCAGCTATGGCAATAAGGATTCTTATGGACTTGAACATTGCAACTGGTGAAAAGGTTTCATCATAGTCAACTCCTTGTCTTTGAGTATAACCTTTTGCCACCAATCGCGCCTTGTAGGTCAATACCTTACCATCAGGCCCAAGCTTTCTCTTGTAGATCCATTTACACCCTATTGGAACAATTCCATCGGGAGGATCTACTAAAGACCAAACTTGGTTTGTATGCATCGAATCTATTTCCGACTGCATAGCTTCAAGTCATAAATTTGAATCCGCATCAGAAATTGCTTCCTTGAAGTTTCTTGGATCACATCCAACATCGGGTTCATCTTGATCCCCTTCAAGAAGAAGACCATATCGAATAGGAGGTCTAGAATTCCTCTCGGATCTTCTAGGTACAGGCGTGTCTATCAATGGTTCCTGAGGTGTAGGATCGTTATTTTGTATTTCGGGTTCTTCTCGAATTTCTTTGAGTTCCATCATCTCGCCTTTCTTATCCAATAAGAACTCCTTCTCCAAGAAGGTGGCATTCCTTGAAACAAAAACCTTTGTTTCAGCAGGATAATAGAAATAATATCCGATTGAATTCTTCGGATACCCTACAAAATAACATAAGCTGGATCGACTATCCAACTTATCTCCCACTGTCCGCTTCACGTAAGCAGGACATCCCCAAATCCTCAAGTACGAATACTTAGGAGCTTTGCTATTCCATAACTCGTATGGTGTTTTGTCCACTGCTTTAGTGTGGACGTTGTTCAACAACAATACCGCCGTTTCAAGCGCATAGCCCCAAAATGAAGGTGGAAGCTCAGTGAAGCCCATCATGGATCGAACCATGTCCAACAAAGTTTGATTACGACGCTCCGATACACCATTCAGCTATGGTGTCATAGGAGGAGTCCACTGAGAGAGAATTCCATTCTCTTTCAGATAGTCCAAAAACTCGGTACTTAATTATTCTCCACCTCGATCCGATCGAAATGCTTTAATACTTTTACCTAGCTTGTTTTCTACTTCAGCCTTGAATTCTTTGAACTTTTCAAATGCTTCAGACTTATATTTCATTAAATATAAATACCCATACCTAGAATAATCATCAGTAAAGGTAATGAAGTAGGTGTGGCCATATTGAGTACCAACTCTAAATGGACCACAAACATCTGTATGGATCAAATCCAACAGATTTTGACTACGCTCAGGTTTCCCCTTAAAAGGAGATTTAGTCATTTTTCCTTTCAGGCAGGATTCACAAGTAGGTAGAGAGTTAATATCAGACATATCAAACATGCCCTCTCCCACTAGCTTGTTCATCCTCCTTGAGGAAATATGACCTAGCCTAGCATGCCAAAGGTTTGCCGGGTTTTGGCTATCGATTTTCCTTTTGTTTGTTGTTGCCGGTTTATCAACATAATTTATTGGAACGTCTTTTAGTTTTAAGTTATATAGATCATTTTCAAGTTGTCCATTTCCAATCAAACATTCATTCTTGTAAATATTGCAAATCTCATTCACAAAATTGCAAGAATAACCATCTCTATCAAGCATAGAAACAGAAATAATGTTTTTAATCAAATCCGGAACAAATAAAACATCTCTCAAAAGTAACTTAAAACCGTTCCGCAAAATTAAATAAATATCTCCCACAGCTTTAGCTTCAACTCTGGAACCATTTCCGAGCCTCAGCTGGGTCTCACCCATTCTAAGCCTGCGACTTCTTGTCATCACCTGCAAATCATTGCAAATGTGAGATCCACATCCGGTATCTAATACCCAAGAAGTAGTATTAAGTGAAACATTTATTTCAATATAGAACATACCCTTCGCAGTTCGCAACTGCTCTAGATATTCCTTGCAGTTACGCTTCCAATGACCGGGCTTCTTGCAGTAATGGCAAACATCCTTGGATTTTTCCATGTTTGAAGCCTTTGTCTTGTACTTCTTCTCGGGTTCGATTTTCTTGGGTGGGGCAGAACGTTTCTTACCCTTTGTACTTGGCCCCTTCTTAGCAGAAGAAGAGGAGCCCACCAAGAAAGCCGGTTTATCCTTCTTTAAAGTGGATTCATATGTCACAAGCATATTGACCATCTCTTCAAGGGAGGCCTCTATCTTGTTCATATTGAAATTCACCACAAATCCGTCAAACGAAGAAGGAAGAATAGAAGTAGTAAGTCCACGTTGAGTTCATGCTCCAACACCAAATCAAGGGTTACCAACTTCTGTATGAGCCAAATCACTCGTACCCCATGATCACGGACCGAAGTCCCTTCATGCATGCGACACGTCATTAGCTCCTTTACAGTAGCGAACCTTTCAGCCCTCGATTGAGCCCCAAAAAGTTCCTTGAGTTGTACGTGAATGTCAGCAGCATTCACGGTGTCCTCAAATCGCCTCTGGAGTTCATCAGACATCGAGGCTTGCATATAGCATTTGGCCTTGATATCATGGTCCCACCATGTATCATGTTTGGCTAACTCTTCCGGACTTATGTCAGCTGGTGCTTCCTTCGGAGGAGATTTTTCTAACACGTAGAGCATCTTCTCCGAAGTCAAGACAATCTTCAACTTACGGAACCATTCCGTATAGTTTGCGCCAGTCAATTTATTTTGTTCGAGGATCGAGAAAAGTGGATTACGCGAATTCATCTTTATGAAATACTGAAAATAAACAGACAAATATCAGTGATTGTTTAATTAATTTACTAAGACATAAAATAGGCGAAATTTATTTTATGAATCTCACTCCCACTATTTTAACGATTTTACTACCCTCTAGTGAAAACGGGAAACTGTTTTCCTTAGTGAGAACATGGAGTCCAATTGAAAAACTATGGTCCCGAATAATATCAGCCAACCATAATTTTCAAAAGGTAGAGCCCAATTGCTTCCAAAGTAACTTCCACGTTTTTACCTCATGTCCAATAAGGGCCCAATAATATGACGCCGTTTATTGTGACATGTCAAGATGACCCATCAATATTAAGTTGTGATGGAAGGTCGCCATGTGGATCCCCCAATAATATGAGCCGATCCCATGGGAGTTCCACCCAACTTACAACATGTGTCGATCCAATGTACAGCTTTCCGACGAACGGGCCCCCCAATAATATAAGTCGGACCGTATCCGCGGGTAGCATCTCATACATTGATCGTTGATGGAAGGTAGGAACATTTAAACAAATTTAAATTTCCTTTATTTATCTTGATATCAATTTTAAATCATATTTTAAATGAGGGATTTTAATTTTGAAAATTTGTCTAATCATTTTTAAAATTTTGTATGCTTGCCGGATTCACACAATTTTGTCTAAAACATGCATACAACAATAATATCACATATTATATAGGATGATCGATTCCATTTCTAATCGACCCGTGGTTGCCAATCACGAGTCTTAGTCCAATCCTAGGTAATATGCAGTATGCAATGCAATCCTATTACATTGTGCTTCCAATTTACATTTTTTCTGTCTTTATTGTCTGCTGGGCCCACCTCCATCTTCAAATCTTCATCTCCCACTAAATCTAATGTATTTACAATAAATAACAATGACAAGTAGGGGATACATTTTAAAGGGGTGGGAACGGGCCATAAACCAAGCCCACTTTTATTACATATGACAATTCATATTGGGCCATAAACCAGGCCCATTAATAAATCCAACAACAATAAAAACAAATGTAAATTCCTAACATACACCTACAAAATTGGTCATGGCAATCGATCATCCTTATCCAATAACATTTAATTCAAAATTAATTTATTGGATAACATGCATTGGCAATTTAAATTTAAAAGGATAAAATCATATTCCATATATAAAATCTTATTTTACATACAAAATCATATTTTATCTTTCTATCAAATAAAATAATATTTTATATATAAAATCCAATTTTATACATAAAATCATATTTTACTCAATATATCCATAAGATCATATCTTATCATCAATTGTACAAAAAATAATTAATTTCAAAATTCAATTTAACGGATAAAATATTTAAATTTTCCAAAAATTCAAATTTATCCAAAAATCAATTTTAAAATTTTCGGACTCGAACAATTCGATCTGATGCCTCGTGGACCAATCAAAAACGATTTTCGATCGGACCAAAAATAGAATTTTAACATATTAAAATTTAATTTTAAAATTAAAAAATTAATTTTTCGCGGGCCGCCCGAGACGTTCCCGGGCTGCCCGCGCCCCAAAGGGCTCGGGCCGGGCAGCTCGGCTGCCCCTAGGGAAGCGACGATCGCTGCCCTGGGCAGCGCCGTGCGCTGCCCCCCCGGGCAGCGATTCAATTGCTGCCCAGGTTTTGCCCGAAATTTTTTTTTTTTTTAAATATTTATTTTGTTTCAAAAACCGAGGCTTAAAAATTTTTGTACAATCGATTAATTTAATCGCTTGATCTGAGCAACCTGTCTCTGATACCACTGTTGGAGAACGCGACAATCAGATCAATCAGAATTGATACCCGGTGTAGCGGAAGTTTAAAAATTTTATATGGAACGATTCCATAATGGGTATCAAAACTTAACGATTAAATTGTGTGTGTGTAAAAATTAAATAACAATTATAAATTTTTAACTCCAATCCCGAATCGAGATTATGGACACCAACAGATTGCTCTGCTCTTGTTGTATATCCCTGGAACTGATGGACGAACTGTTCTTCAATCAGGTCCACGAACGGATAATTAATCCCTCTGATAGATTGCACTAGAAAATCTATCAAAAGTTTCTACGAAGAGAATTAACGAATTTGATCCGTTAAACCAGACTGCAATTCAAAATTTACAGACTGGATTTTACCGAGCAGAGGGGAGAGGGGGTCGGCCACTTCAGAGAGAAAAATAGGTTTTTTTCGAAAATTGTGACCTTGTTGTGTGTAATTTCTGTACTGCAATAACTTATTTATAATGTAGGCCACTAACAGCTTAGGGCCCATTAGTCATAAGTTCAAGCCCGACAAGCAAAGCCCGCATGTTCAGAAATTAATATAAAATTCATCGTGACTCCGATTGATAAACCGATTTCACCAATGTGCACAGAAACCATTTCTGCACCTTTTAAAGTCAAGATAAATTTTTCTGAATCCGAATTCAGTGGTTTCCAAAAATGTACATCCCTATGTCATTTTAGGAAATCTTACTCCTCTACTCATAATTAAGAAGTCCAACTTTTTTGTTCATTAAATTTAACTCTTTAAATTTAACTATCCCAACAGGGATTAAAAATCCATTACACTGTGTGACCCTCAATGGTTCAGGGATACAGCTAGCCGTGGGCTCACAACTCCTTGTGACTCGGAACAACAATTTCCGACTTGCCCATCGAATCATGGTAAGAGCGCCTAGCAACATCGCCCCATGATTCCCTAGGTATCACTGATAGTGCCTACAAGAACCAATAGATTTTGGTTAGCGTACAGTACGGTCCCTTCATCCATATATCCCAATCGAATCAACAACCATTGGTATATCGAGAGTCGTTCGAGATTCGATAACTATGCAATACATCTTGAAGATCAAATAGTGACATCGCATGTGCTACTAAGAAACCATTTCTTAAAACACATCATGTACTCTGGCCAGAGATTCGTCACACTAATATCTCCTCAGATCGCATAGGATATCCACACTCGCAAGTATGTGGTGAATCCTTGACAACAAAGCATCGACTCCTATATGTGTTGTAACTGTACCCAATCCTGACACCTGATGACCCCAATAGAGTCGGTAAACGAGTCAAAGCACAGTACTAGCATATAGAGTCTCAATGATGTTTCAAGTAGTAAGGACTAATGGTGTACAACCAAAACCGCGGACTTTATCCACTCGATAAGTGATAACCACTTGGAAAGTCCGGATAGGGTAGTTCGATCATTCATCATATGAATATCCATTTGCATGCTTTGAACATCTCTATGTTCCTTACCAATGAAACGTGGTACTCCGCATCGCAAATGCTAGTCTCAAACTCGAGCGATCCTTATCCTTATTATCGGACGGCTCAATCGACTAGGAACAATTTAGAATATACAGTGACTATAAGATGTGTTTCATGATAGACATCTCCATGTTCTACCACATCTTACATACACTATAGTATATTCAAGGTCTTTATCAAAACAACAATAGTATATCACAATATCACAATATGAAGAAAGATAAAGTCATTGCCATTAATAAAACTGTAAATTATATTAAACAAAAGATTGTTTATACAAAGAGTCATCAAAGACCTTAGCCACAAGTTGGCTCACCGGGCACCCACTCTTTCAGATATAAACTGTTGCAAATATGTTGTCCTAAGCCATAAACAACAACGTATATAAACTATACAAAACCATTGTCTTAAATAGTCAATGACAACGGATTTACACTGTTGCAGAACCGTTGTCTTTGGAGACTTACGACAACGGTTACAAACTGTTGCAAAACCATTGTGGTAGGATGGCTACAACAACGGATATAAACCGTTGTTATAGGGCACGCTTTTTTACAACGCACCCAGTTACAACGGTTTTAATCCTCCCTACGACAACGGATAATATCCGTTGTCGTTTTGCAATTTTCTTGTAGTGAACAATTGACTAGGCTAAATACATCCGTTTGTGTATGTGTTGTCTAGGTTTATCAGTTTTTCTAGTTTGAATGCTACCGTGGAATTAAATCTGATCGCTTGTATTGGGTTAATTTATGGGGTAAGGGTTAACTTAGAACGCTTGTATCTAGTTAACTAAAATTAAGGTGAAACATGAATTAAATTTCCAATGGTTAATATTTGATAGGATTAATTATTTTCAGGTGATCAATGATTGAATGAATAATATCAAGGGTGTAGTCGACCGATACCAAGTCTTGTTTCTTATTGATTTCTTCAGTTTAATTTTTAATCTTGCTTCACAGTTAAAGAATTTTATTATAAATTGTTTTTGAATTTTTAGTGGTTAATCTCAATTCAAAATCCCCTTTTTAATTTTAAAGAACACTTTTAAATTTCCATTTCCTCGTGGGAACGATCCCTACTCACACTACTGCATGTTTTTATTTATCTGATTGAGTCAGGTAATTTGGGCGTGACACGATAAGCGCTACCAAATTTTGGCGCCGCTGCCGGGGATCGGTGTTAAATTTATTTTGTCCTTGTTTTTTTTTATTTTATTTAATTCTTATTCCTCGTAGTGCTACTCTGTTTTGTTCATGATTTCAGGCGAATCTTCGGAAGAAGAAGAATTTTCATACGACCCAGAGATAGAAAGAATGTTACTTAAGCGAAGGAGAGAAGCTCGAAAGAAATGGCAAGAGGACGAAAATCAGGTTGAAGAGCCTAAGGAAGAGATGGCGGCGAATGCAAATCTGAGCTTGAGACAATTGGGCACTCCTGATCCAAACCAACAGCTCTTATGCATTACTTTCCCTACTCTAGAAAATAATGCTACTTTTGAATCAAAATATGGACTGATACATTTATTGCCTGCTTTTCATGGTCTTGCAGGTGAGGATCCGCACAAGAACTTGATGGAATTCCACGTCGTATGCACCAGCATGAAACCACATGGAGTGACAGAGGAGCAGATTCAACTTAGAGCCTTTCCTTTCTCTTTGAAGAGTGCTGCAAAGGAATTGCTATAATATTTACCTCCTGGTTCCATCACCACCTGGAATGCAATGAAGAGGGTTTTCCTAGAGAAATATTTTCCAGCCTCAAGAGCGGCAAACATCGGGAAGGAAATTTATGGCATCAAACAGCAGATGGGAGAGTCGCTGCATGAGTATTGGGAGCGTTTCAAGAAACTGTGCGCCAGCTGTCCGCAACACCAGATAAGTGAAAATTTGTTAATTCAACACTGTTATGAAGGTTTGTTACCTCATGACAGGAGTATGCTGGATGCGGCTAGTGGAGGAGTTTTCGTGGATAAAACTTCAGTACAAGCAAGGAATCTAATCGAGAGTATGGCTTCAAATTCTCAGCAATTTGGCAGCAACAGAAGTGATCCTGCGCCAAGGAAGAGTAACGAGGTAAATGTTTCTTCCCTTGAACAACAACTGAGAGAACTGACGTCTCTTATGCGTCATATGGCTGTAGGGAATGGACAAATTTCAAGGGTATGTGGAATTTGCACTCAAGTGGTGCATGCAACTGACATGTGTCCCACTTTTCAAGAGGGATCTGCGGAACAAGTTAATGCAGCAGGAGGATTTCCAGGGCCAGCTCAGCAAAAGTATGATCCTTATTCTAACACAAACAATCCAGGTTGGAGGGATCATCCGAACCTCAGATACGAAAATCCACAGGCGAATCAGCCTGGACCTTAAGCACAATTGCACAATCAATCTTATAGGCCACCGTATCATCCTCCACCACAGCGCCTACAAATTCCAATGCCAGGTGAGTTTCTTGAAAATATAGTTAAGGATCTTGCGACTAACACCTTGAGTTTTCAAAGGAAACGAGAGCAAGTATCCAACACTTAAACACTCAGGTGGGACAGTTGGCAACTGCAATAAACAAATTGGAAGCACAACAGTCTGGAGTTTTACCATCACAGACAGTAGTGAATCCGAAGGAAAACGTGAGTGCTATTACGTTGAGGAGTGGACGAGAGCTGCAGATTCGTGAAGGATTGGTCCAAGAACCGGTAGAGACTGAAGATGGCAAGGAATCTAAGGTGGAGGAGAGTGAATATATTCAAAAGAATGCATCAAGAGGTAAGTTTCCTCTGCTTTCTGACTATAATCCTGTGGCCCCTTTTCTCTTAGCATTGAAAGAGTCCTGGAAAGATGAAAGTATTAAGGGATTATATGAAACTTTTCGTAGATGCGAGGTAAATATTTCACTGTTAGATGCTATTAAGCAAGTACCTCGTTATGCTAAATTTTTGAAAGAATTATGTACTGCGAAAAGAAAACAAAAGTTGAAGGGATGTAAGAGAGTCGAATTGGGAGAACAAGTCTCAGCTGTCATTCAAAGGAAGGTACCTACAAAATGCAAGGACCCAGGTATGTTCTCGATTCCATGTAAAATAGGAGAAATTCAGCTTGATACGACCATGCTAGATTTAGGAGCATCGATCAATGTCATGCCATACTCTGTTTATACAGCTATATCGAATCCTGCTGTATAATAAAATCCTCAAGGCTCCTGCTCCCTAGTCCTGCCTTGAACTACCAGCTCCATCCATCCTGCGACCTGCCCCATGGAATAGGGTGTCCAAGATAACAACTAGGACGTGAGCGCTAACGCCCAGTACATAAACATGAGTAAACATATGTATTTAATGCATGCAACATGATGACTGGTAACGGGTCATCTGAAAAATCATGCTCAGAACCGGCGCCACATGAGTGCTGCCACCGCACGGATCAACCTCTGGGTGCAACCACACTCGTCTAGTACACAAGAGTAGACAGACATAAATGCCCCCGCCGTCGCGGTACTCTCAGTGACAGACTATCGAGTATAGAGCTGAGCAGCTCTATAGTCAAGTATAACAAGGTATAGGCTCAACGTGTATATGCACATGAAATATGAGTATAGAAAGGGATAAATCATACATCATGCCATATAATAATTGTAGTGACCCTGCATGGTATCACCTACTAACTGGCAACTAATAGCATGCATTAAACTTAATACAGCAAAATAACTTAACAGAGTAAAACGTGCAGAAACTTAAATTTACATATCAGCTTAGTAACATAATCCAGGCTTAAATCTGTAGTGATACAACCAAATCGAAATACTTAAAAGTAAACATTATACAGCTAAAACAAATCCTGTTGTATAAATTCCCCTGAAAAGATCTGGCTCCCTAGTCCTGCCTCGAACTACCGGCTCCGTCCATCCTGCGACCTGCCCCATGGAATAGGGTGTCCAAGATAACAACTAGGACGTGAGCGCTAACGCCCAGTACATAGACATGAGTACACGTAAATATATGATGCATGCAACATGATGACTGGTACAGGGTCATCTGAAAAGTCATGCTCAGAACCGGCGCCACATGAGTGCTGCCATCGCACGGATCAACCTCTGGGTGCAACCACACTCGTCTAGTACACCAGAGTAGACAGACATAAATGCCCCCGCCGTCGCGGTACTCTCAGTGACAGACTATCGAGTATAAAGCTGAGCGGCTCTATAATCAGGTATATCAAAGTATAGGCTCAACGTGTATATGCACATGACATATGAGTATAGAAAGCGATAAATCATACATCATGCCATATAATAATTCCAAATAAATGCAACATATAAACATGTATACTCGCTGGCAATCTCAGTCAATGTGTACGTACCTCTAGACTAGTTCAAGTATAATAGGATCCTAGGTTCCAAGCCTATATTCAAAAGTTCACCGTATCACTACATAAATTCTATAAGCCTTAACTAAGCTAATAAGTACTCCCAAAACTTAAATAGATTCCCGGACCATACCCTCGTTCGTAGTTAGCCCTTTGGAGTCGCTAGTCCCGGATGTCTATAACCACACCTTGATTATTCTAGAACCTCTATTATAACCGATAGGGCCCTCAAGTGTATATCTCACACTATATAACTGAAAAAAGAAACTCGGGAATTCGTATTTCAAAATGAAATCGAACGAGACCTATTTATAGGAAAAATTCCCGGCCAGGATCGGAACTTACAATTTCGGAATCGGAGCTTCCGATCCAGCTCATTGCGTGCATGCAGGACACGCCAGGATCGGAACTTCCGATCCGATGATCGGAGCTTCCGATCTCACCCCCGATCAACACTTGTCAAAACTCACGGCTGAGTCATCGGGCAAAGCTGGCAGCCGAAGATCGGAACTTCCATTCCAGGATCGGAGCTTCCGATCTCGTACATCCGATGAGCTTCCGAAGTGTCTAGGATCGGAGCTTCCGATCTGGGTTCGGAGCTTCCGATCCGGCCCAAATTCAAAAGCCCAAATTTTCCTTCCGAAGTCCAATAACACTCCGAAATTGATTAATTACCAACCCTTGATCATGTTTAACATATTATTATCTTAAAATGAGTTCTGGGTTACTACATTCTCTCCACCTTTAGATATTTCGTCCGCGAAATAACATCTAAAGACAAATTAAGATAAAAATATGAAACATCAAACCATGTTTTATTACAACAACTGTAATTACATCTTACATGGTAAATCAAAAGTACAAAGAAAACAACTCAGGATATTCCGCTTGCATACGACTCTCAGTTTCCCAAGTTGCTTCTTCAATGCCTCGGCGCTGCCACTGTACCATCACAAGTGGTATAGTCTTGTTCCGAAGAACTTTCTCCTTCCTGTCTAGGATACGAATTGGTCGTTCAACAAAAGACAGATCTGGCTCTAGCTGAATATCAGTAGACTGAATCACATGAGATTCATCAGCTATATACTGTCGAAGTAACAACACATGAAAAACGTTATGTATACTGGAAAGATTTGGCGGTAACGCCAGACGATATGCAACATCTTCGATCTTCTCCAGTATCTGGAAAGGCCCAATGAAACGAGGAGACAACTTGCCTTTCACGCCGAATCTTATCACCTTCCTGAAAGGTGATACTCGTTGAAACACATATTCACCAGGCTCAAACTGAAGTGGCCTGTGACGAATATTAGCATAACTGGCTTGTCTATCTTGAGCAACTTTGATCCTATGCTTGATTAAATCTACCTTGTCTAGAATCTGCTGCACCAATTCAGGACCCTTGACTTGTCATTCCCCGACTTCATCCCAGAATAACGGAGTACGACACCGTCGACCGTACAATGCCTCGAAAGGTGCCATATCAATACTACGATGATAACTGTTATTGTAAGAAAATTCAATCAAAGGTAACTGATCCTGCCAAGATAAGCCAAAATCCATGACAGAAGAATGTAGCATATCCTCCAGCGTACGAATCGTCCGCTCTGACTGCCCATCAGTCTCCGGATGATATGCAGTGCTCAAACTCAGAGTGGTACCCAACGCCTCCTGAAAACTACCCCAAAAACGTGAGATAAATCGCGGGTCTCTATCACTAACTATGCTCACTGGAATCCCATGTAATCGCACTATCTCCTGGATATATAAGCGTGCCATGCGATCATAAGAATACTCCCGGTTGTAAGGAATAAAGTGTGCTGATTTCGTCAAACGGTCAACGACAACCCAGATAGCATCACACTGGCGTGACGTCATAGGCAAGTGGGTTAAAAAGTCCATAGTCACATGCTCCCACTTCCATTCGGGAATCTCAAGATTCTGCAGTAATACACCTGGTCGTCGATGTTCAGCCTTGACCTGTTGACAAACCAAACATCTCGAAACAAATTGATACACACTTCTCTTCATCCCTTTCCACCAGAATCTAGTTCGCAAGTCCTTATACATTTTCATGCTTCCAGGATGAATTGATAATCGACTCCTGTGAGCTTGAGAAAGAATATCGTTCCTGAGCTCCGCAACATTAGGTACAACCACTCGATTAGATAGGCACAATAAACCATCTGCCTGAAAATGGAATCCAGATGTATTAACTCCCTTGGCTAGACGTGCCAATCGCTGAGTCTTAACATCAAATATCTCAGAATCTCTGATCCGAGAATACAATGCTGGCTCAGACAAAATAGTAAACAATCGAATCCCATTTCTCCCTTTCTTGTGCTTGAGCGTAAAACTCAATGAACAGCACTCTTGAATCATATGAGATACTTCACTAGTCTGAAGTGCAGAAAGTCTCACCTGCCGACTCAAGGCATCAGCAGTAAGATTAACAGAACCTGGATGATATTTGATTTCACAATCATAATCCTTCAGAAGATCCATCCAGCGTCTCTGTCGCATATTCAACTCCGCCTGAGTGAATAAATACTTCAAACTCTTATGATCCGTGAATATCTCAAATTTCTCGCCATAAAGATAATGCCTCCAAATCTTGAGCGCAAATACAATGGCGGCTAACTCGAGATCATGTACTGGATAATTACTCTCATGTGTCTTCAACTGTCGAGAAGCATAGGCAATAACATGTCCATGCTGTGCCAAAACACATCCTAACCCCTGACCAGAGGCATCAGTATAGACAACATAACCTCCTGATCCAGAATGTAGAGCTAGCATAGGTGCAGTAGTAAGACGTCCACGCAGCTCGTGAAATGACTCCTCACAATCCGAGGACCATATGAAGGCAACATCTTTCCGAGTAAGCTGAGTCAAAGGCCTGGCCAACTGTGAAAAATTCTCAATGAACCGACGGTAATATCCAGCTAGACCCAAGAAACTATGAATCTCAGCAACCGTCGTCGGTCGAGACCAGTTCAGCACTGCCTCTATCTTACTAGGATCAACAGATATTCCTTCACTAGAAATTACATGACCAAGAAACACTACCCGATCAAGCCAAAATTCACACTTGCTCAATTTTGCATACAGCTGCTTATCTCGTAACGTCTGTAAAACAATTCTTAGATGCTGTGCATGCTCATCCTTTTCATGAGAATATACTAGAATATCATCAATGAAGACGATGACAAATCAATCCAGATACTCTCGTAATATCTGATTCATCAGATTCATAAAGACTGTCGGTGCATTCGTCAAACCGAATGGCATCACCAGAAATTCATAATGCCCGTATCTGGTCCTAAAAGCAGTCGTAGATATATCTGAGTCTCGTACTCGCATCTGGTGGTAACCAAATCTCAGATCTATCTTCGAGTAAACAGAAGTACCCTGTAATTGATCGAACAGATCATCAATTCGTGGCCAAGGATACTTATTCTTAATGGTGACACGATTCAACTGCCTGTAATCAATACACAATCGCATCAATCCATCCTTTTTCTTGACAAACAAAATAGGTGCTCCCCACGGAGAAACACTCGGACGAATATATCCCTTATGAAGCAGATCCTGTAACTGCTGTTTCAATTCCCTCATCTCTGAAGGTGCTAGATGATAAGGCGCTTGGGATATAGGCGTAGTTCCTGGTACTAGATCAATACCAAATTCAACCTCTTGAACCGGAGGAAAACCAGGAATCTCATCAGGAAATACGTCAGGAAACTCGCTGACAACTGGTAACTGATCAATACTATAGCGACCCAACCCGGATCTACTACCTAATCAGAGTTAGGAGCATAATTAAACATGCATTAAGGAAATTACTGCGGAAGAATTAAATAAAAGTAGACCGGCAGAATACAACCGGTTAAATAAATTCGATTATACAACCCAATTGAATAACTAAGCCTAAAGGGTAAAAACCTACAGCTAATCCTGCTGTCTTCACTGGTCACTGGCTACTCCAAGCTCCTGGTGCACAATCCTGCACCTACACCTGCCCCGTCGAATGGGGTGTCCAGATACACAAAAAAGACTGGACGTGAGCTCTAAGCTCAATACCTAAGCAATGTTATATATAATATATGCAGCACATAAGTGTATTTAAAACCAGGGTTTAAACAATAACTCAGGGCGCCAAGAATATGCAGGGCAGTGCCAGATAGCTAGTCTGCGGTGCCGCTCCCATATTCTCCTATCGACTATAGCGTCTGCTCCACCATCGTGGTCGCTCCTAGTGATAGCAAAACCAGGGGCTGAGTGTCCCCAGACACGAATCCTCAGGAAGAAACGCATTAACTGATGGAAACTGTCTAGACTCACATCGTACTGGATGCAGTCTCCGTAAAAACATGCATGTGCTAAATCCGTAAAAACATGGTAAAAACAAGTAGCACATACTCATGCAACACATACAATATATATCATGCTGGCCATCTCAGTCAGTACTTACGTACCTCACTACAGGCAGTTCCTAGCGATCCCACCCTAGGTTCCAAGCCTATCATCAATTCTACAATGCAAAAAACCCATGCATCATTCAATAAGCTCTAAAGCATTAACTAAGCTATTGCATACTCCTAAATAATTTAAGGAGACCATAGCTATACCTGCGTCCGTCGTCAGCCCACTGATGGCGACTATCCTGCCACTAGGGGCACACCCCTGCTACAGCTCCACAGTCTCGAGCACTGCTCCGCTACACGAGCACTACTCTACTACTATGTCAGACACTGTCTGACTATACTAAAATATGTTTCCTACTTCAACTCTAAAATAAGAGTACCCAAAGCCCTAAATAGAGCCACGTGGGTGAAGGAGAGGAACTCGGTGCGCCTTGAAATGAAGCCCTCGCACCTATATTTATAGACATCAATCGGAAGCTCCATTCCTGATCGGAAGCTCCGAACATGCAGATCGGAAGCTCCGTTCTCCCGATCGGAAGCTCCGTTCGATACGTGTCAATTCGGTCCACATGAAACCACACACCTGTCACCGACAACCATCGGAAGCTCCGATTGCTGATCGGACGTTCCGATCTCCCTGCTTCCGATGTGGTTCCGATCTCACCAAGATCGGAGGCTCCGATCCTGGATCGGTGATTCCGATCCCACTCGAGTCTTGGAACCCTCTAAGCCATTTTCGAGTGTCCTGGATCCATTTCTGGAGTTCATTAATCCTTTTGTAGTTTCCTTAATCACATTTTACTTAATCCAACATGATTACTTGATTAATTACTCATTAATCGTTAATTACGGATACGGTTCACTACATTCTCCCCCCCGTAAAAGATTTCGTCCTCGAAATCTAGGGCAGACCCTCGAGAACATATTATAGACACTTGCCCGAGTGTCTGGTCGAAATAGCTTCCGACACACTCAGACTCTTGTCGAATTCCCTATAAGCTCCATTAATGCTTAACCGCATTAATATTCTTCCACTGAAGATTACTGCGCTACTGGTCGATAGTCGAACTCCTCTGGTACTAGTGTATCACAACACTTCCAGTCAGGAAACAATAATCCCAGCACTGTGCTGACACTACAAAACCCTAATTCCTATTCAAGAGAATCTAGTTGACACAAAGTTACAATCCAACATAACTGCCTATCATGATTCTATAGACTAATTATCTTTCCCATGCCATTCCAAAGCAAAACAAGCTTCCCAAGGCAATACCGGGAACTCAGACCATCCAGTCTAATACAAATCACAGTTCATGTTTCTTAGTAAAACTTATCAATATTTCCTGATGAAAACTATCATCACTTGCCCAGAATGACGTTAAGTTATATCCTAGCCATAGGTTAATCACCCCATGAATTTCTAATCGATGGACATCCTCCTGATAGTTATACATACTCGCAATCATTGCACGCTCATCAAGACTAAGGCAAGCTCCCACCAATATGCTCGACTGGGACATTCCACAGTGCACAGACATATGGAAATGCTTCCTGTTCCGTCGCGAAACTCATCAGTTACATGTGCCTGGTATAACTTACTCGGAGTTCCTGATGATATCATCATCTCATACCAACCTCCCGAGGTTGAACACACTGATCCTGAGACTAAATCCCAACGGATCTCGATAGTCAAATCGCTCTCTTGCTGAACGCATCAGTCTCAGCACTGAACGAACTAATTCGTCGATTCCCTAGTCGATCCTGGGAAACACTTACGCTCGAAGTAACTCGCCACACAAAACGCCTCTGTTCGTTGTTCATTGCTAAAACTCAATATTTTTGACAAAAAGTCTGCATAGATGTGACTTACTGACATAAAAGAACAAATTCGATCCGTCACGATCTTGCGAAATCTTCGATCCCAAAAGCAAACCTCATAGGTTACTAGTCGAAATTCTACTATCTCTGTCATTTCAGAGACACCGTTCATCACACGCTAGAAGACTAATGACACATCCTGCTAGATCTCGAGAATCAAATCCTAGCTAATGTCACAAAGATCAGACAACTAATGTCTCCTTGCTAATGTTCATTAGCATTTCCAACTACTCGTCGGATCCAAACATAACGGTACACATACAGATGTCCTCGCAGGAACACTTAACCGAAATGTCCGATAAACAATCTTCATTGTTGTTGTTCAATGGACAACTCCCACATGCAACAACAACATGATCCCTTCCTGACCTATTGCTATCACCAAGCAATTGACTGGATCAATATTAGTTTCCTTTTTAACAAGAAAGCACTACACTAGAAACTACAAATTTCTTGCTTCTTTCCACTGTCAAGTTAGCACCTTAACTTGATCATGCAAGTCCACTTGCAATCATTCCCGATTACAGCAATCCCAATTATTTATCTCTGGCAACCCTAGAGACTTCAAATCATCCGGTTTGCCGAATGCTCTGAGATTGTACCAAGTACCCATCTCCCAAGCTCAAAGCGATAAAATACTATCCCAAGTATTCCTTAATTGCTACATCCTGATCATCCCTGATTGGCTCAACCAATCGTACTTGTTGATCTTTATTAAGCTCGTACTTATCAGATCAGACCACTACTGATCATTCAACCTACATGGCTCGGTCAATAACCATGACTCAGTTGTCACGAAGAAATATTTCCAAACACTTAGGAAAATCGTACGACTGCATCGGATGTCTCTCATCCATTCCTGACGATGTCAGATAATAGTACATAAATAGTTTATTCGGCACAAGTCTTGCGCCATCCTAGCATCACTACCCGCTGCTTTGTTCATCCGGAGCGAACACCAAAGCGAATCAAACCCAAATAAGTTTCCACGATCTATCAAACTAGATCATTTTCATTCCATGGAAAATCCTATGCTCAACTCCTGAAAGCATCAGCGAGTACTTAACGTAAACATCGGACTCATTGTCCTTGCCTCGTTCATTCATAATGAACACCACGACTCGTCAAGTTTAAGAATCTTCACTTAAAGAATTCCAAAGATTCTCATAATATCCCGACACGCTCTTGATTATATTCTTTGCTAAGATCGTAAAACAATTCAAGACTAAGGTAGCTTACCACGATATCCCACCTGGATAACAACCAAGGTTTCATGGGTGTAGGCCACGCTTCCTTCATATCTTGAATAATACTGTACAATCCTTAGTATTTGATATAATCCAATACTGATGAAGTCAATCATCACGGAGTAGTCCTCGTGTTCGAGTCAAGGTCTCAAAATAATATCCCATCCCGTATCTTGGATGATTTCCTATCGCAAGGAATTTCAAACCATAACTCTGATGACAACCCCTAGCCATTGCTGGTAGAAATCCGTCCACCTACTAGATCCACACGTCTAGCAGTAATCCCAAAGGTAGGATCCCGCTGCTCATAGTACACACTCGTTCAAGGAAATCCCTCCAAGACTAGTTCCATAGCAGAAAACTCAACATATATCTCTTGCGTACCAGGCGATATCGAACCATCGATACCAATCCTGATATCTAATCCAAGGTCATACCTCGTCGTGACTGTCGCCAAATCCCTTGACTGATTAGCCTTCCCATCGCCATCTCCTGAAGCACAAAAGCTCCCAGGTAACACTGGCATAGGGTCGCGCCCCATCACGTCTAGTCATGGTCATATTCCATGACTCTTGGTATACACTGGAGCTGGCATCCTGATGACAAGCCATCATCACAAGTCTCAACCTAATGAAGGTTAGATAGCCTACTGTTCTAAGGAAAACATCCTAGAACAAATCCCAATGTTCTAAACCGAACAACATTCCTAATGCCTCTAGATGAGTCCACTCACCGCTGGCACTATCTTAGTCCTCTGACTATCTAGGTCAATCCTTGGAAAACGTCTAGACTAACCAAAAGTCAAACAATCACAGTCGGCCCACTCAAATCCCATGAGCTACTATAGTTGAACGCTAATCAACTAAACCAAGCCAAACTTTAACAAAATCATGCAATCATTCACGATTTACTGAATAAACAAAACATGTATCATTGCTTCAAATTATGTACAATTTCTTTATTACAATCCCATGTAATACAATACAGTATTCCAAAAATACAATAAAATGTACAACCAATAACTTGAATGATACGATTGTCTCCTGATGATCCATTACAACTGAAATACTGTTTACAACTACAACAGTACAGTATTTAAATCATCGTACTAGTCTTCATTCCTTGAGCATGAAGCTTCTAATAGACACGCGCATCGCTACAAGCATACTCCCGTCCAAGTCTCTCTACATGTCCTCACGCAAATAACTCCAAAGAAATGGCACGTGTTAGCTAACCCGCTATGCTCTGCATCAGTGCATGTCCGTCAACTTCTTCTGCTCACGATCGTATCCATATCATGCTTTTGAACTTGGAGTTTCCCGTGTGCCTACCGAACGTATCGATATAAGCATACCGGGAAAAATATGTTCTGCATGAGTTAAATGACAATCTCTCCAACTACGAGTGGAGAATTTTCAGAGTAGTGTCATCATGGTACTGACTGTACAGATGCAAGCATCGAATAAGTCCCCACCAATCCTCTGCCACTGCCCCTGGCATCCGGTACTCGATCCAAATCTAGGATCTACTTGAGTAGAAATCTTGAAAACTCGGACACCATCCATCACTCCTGTCCGCACTTGCTGGAATCCCATAAGCCAAATCTTTAGAAATCCTGCCGATGATGATAACCTCTAGAAACTTAATCGCCGCATCATCACCTCTTCCAAGGTCTCATCCATCCTATAAGGATAACCCAAAGTCTCATTACTATATCTCAAGTCTCTTGCATGTATATGCTCTGATACCAATAAATGTAGCGACCCAACCCGGATCCACTACCTAATCAGAGTTAGGAGCATAGTTAAACATGCATTAAAGAAATTACTATGAAAGACTTAAATAAAAGCAGACCGGCAGAATACAATCGGTTAAATAAATTCGATTATACAACCCAATCGAATAACTAAGCCTAAAGGGCAAAACCTACAGCTAATCCTGCTGTCTTCACTGGTCACTGGCTACTCCAAGCTCCTGGTGCACAATCCTGCACCTACACCTGCCCCGTCGAATGGGGTGTCCAGATACACAAAAAAGACTGGACATGAGCTCTAAGCTCAATACATAAGCAATGATATATATAATATATGCAGCACATAAGTGTATTTAAAACCAGGGTTTAAACAATAACTCAGGGCGCCAAGAATATGCAGGGCAGTGCCAGATAGCTAGTCTGCGGTGCCGCTCCCATATTCTCCTATCGATTATAGCGTCTGCTCCACCGTCGTGGTCGCTCCTAGTGATAGCAAAACCAGGGGCTGAGTGTCCCCAGACACGAATCCTCAGGAAGAAACGCATTAACTGATGGAAACTGTCTAGACTCACATCGTACTGGATGCAGTCTCCGTAAAAACATGCATGTGATAAAGCCGTAAAAACATGGTAAAAACAAGTAGCACATACTCATGCAACACATACAATATATATCATGCTGGCCATCTCAGTCAGTACATACGTACCTCACTACAGGTAGTTCCTAGCGATCCCACCCTAGGTTCCAAGCCTATCATCAATTCTACAATGCAAAATACCCATGCATCATTCAATAAGCTCTAAAAGCCTTAACTAAGCTATTGCATACTCCTAAATAATTTAAGGAGACCATAGCTATATCTGCATCCGTCGTCAGCCCACTGATGGCGAGTATCCCGCCACTAGGGGCACACCCCTGCTGCAGTTCCACAGTCTCGAGCACTACTCCGCTACATGAGCACTACTCTACTACTATGTCAGACACTGTCTGACTATACTAAAATATGTTTCCTACTTCAACTCTAAAATAAGAGTACCCAAAGCCCTAAATAAAGCCACGTGGGCGAAGGAGAGGAATCAGTGCGCCTTGAAATGAAGCCCTCGCACCTATATTTATAGACATCGATCGGAAGCTTCGTTCCTGATCGGAAGCTCCGAACGTGCAGATCGGAAGCTCCGTTCTCCCGATCGGAAGCTCCGTTCGATACGTGTCAATTCGGTCCACATGAAACCACACACCTGTCACCGACAACCATCGGAAGCTCCGATTGCTGATCGGACGTTCCGATCTCCCTGCTTCCGATGTGGTTCCGATCTCACCAAGATCGGAGGCTTCGATCCTGGATCGGTGATTCCGATCCCCCTCGAGTCTTGGAACCCTCTAAGCCCTTTTCGAGTGTCTTGGATCCATTTCTGGAGTCCATTAATCCTTTTGTAGTTTCCTTAATCATGTTTTATTTAATCCAACATGATTACTTGATTAATTAATCATTAATCATTAATTACGGATATGGGTCACTACAAATACCCGTACTACTCGTGGACATATCAATTGCATAGATAAGGTAGCCCTCCCCACCTGACTCCAAGACATGACATGCCTTCAGAGCCAAAATAAGTGGCATCGGAGGTCGCGCAGCCTCACCATAAAAATACCAGCTATCACCCTCATCCGGATGAAACTGTACCAGACGCTGATAACAATCCACAGTAGCATGATACAAAGTCAGCATATCTATTCCCAAAATACAGTCAAAATCTGCCATCGCTAATATCATCAAATTATCTATTAACACATTACCCTCAAACTCCAAAAGGCAACCCATCACTAGACACTTAGTTACTATCTCTTGCTCCAACGGAGCAGATACAACTAAATCCATATCTAATGATACATAAGGTAATCTATGTCTCTTAACAATGCGACTAGAAATAAAGTAATGCGATGCTTCAGTATCAATTAATACAAGTGCAGGAATACCACATAACAGAAAGGTACCTGCCAATATGCGATCGCTTCCCTCTGTAGCCTGCTCCTGAGACAGAGCAAACACCTGCCCTTGATTCTGTGGACGATAACCAGAAGAACTCTGTGGTGCTGGCTGCTGACGTGGAACAATAGAAGCCTGAGATCCAACCTTTGATCACGATCCACTAGCAGAACCCGTGCGCTGCGGACAATCTCTCCGCAGATGTCCCTGCTGACCGCAAATATAACAAGCACCAGTAGCTCTCCGACATGAAGCTGTAGGATGCTTTCCTCCACAATGACTACAAAACTCTTCCTTCTTCTTCTTCTTTCCGAAACGGAACATACTTTGTGAACCACGAGATCCAGACGAAGTAGTATGAGTAGAAGAAGACGTAGGTCCAGATTTCACAACAGATTGAGCTCGAGGCTCAAAAGATCCACTAGGCTGTGCTGGCATCATCAACTGTGCTCGCTTGTTGCTGGTCTCCACAAGACGGCAACGGTTCACTAAAGTCTCAAAAGATACCGGGTCATCACAGACGACAACCTGAGAGTAGATATCTTGGTTCAAACCTTGTAGAAAGTTATCATACTTCGATGCATCACTCTCATTGATATGGGGATTGAAAGGTAGCAGATCAAGAAATCGTTGCTGATATTGATCAATAGTCATTGATCCTTGCCTCAAAGTAAGCAACTCCATAGATCGTGCTTGGCAAACAGCCGGAGGAAAATACAATTTCTGGAACTCCCGATAGAAATCCCCCCAAGTCACCTGTCCTCTCTCAGTACGTGCCTGAGCAGCTTTGGCATCCCACCAAAAATGTGCTCAATCCTCTAGAACAAATTCTAGAACTTCCAATTTCTGATCCTCAGTACAACCGAAAGCACGAAAAGTACTCTCGAGTTTAGACATCCAATACCTCGCCTGTTCAGGATTCTCACCTCCCACCAAAGGTTTCGGTCCTACTTGCATGAACTTATTGATATAGTAGCGACGTCTACCCTCATGATGACGATGTTGATCATCATGATGGCGGTGATGATGATGATGATGACCACTTTCCTGGACAACACTACCGTGACTCTCGTCAGCCATATCCTGAAAAGAATTGCACATTAAAATCCCAAATGCGCAAGAATTACTCAAGACTAGACTAAATCCCAAGTACTAATCCCAAAATCTAGGCATGCTCTGATACCAAAAATGTAGTGACCCTACATGGTATCACCTACTAACTGGCAACTAATAGCATGCATTAAACTTAATACAGCAAAATAACTTAACAGAGTAAAACGTGCGGAAACTTAAATTTACATATCAGCTTAGTAACATAATCCAGGCGTAAATCTGTAGTGATACAACCAAATCAAAATACTTAAAAGTAAACATTATACAGCTAAAACAAATCCTGCTGTATAAATTCCCCTGAAAAGATCCGGCTCCCTAGTCCTGCCTAGAACTACCGGCTCCGTCCATCCTGCGACCTGCCCCATGGAATAGGATGTCCAAGATAACAACTAGGACGTGAGCGCTAACGCCCAGTACATAGACATGAGTACACATAAATATATGATGCATGCAACATGATGACTGCTACAGGGTCATCTGAAAATTCATGCTCAGAACCGGCGCCACATGAGTGCTGCCACCGCACGGATCAATCTTTGGGTGCAACCACACTCATCTAGTACACTAGAGTAGATAGACATAAATGCCCCTGCCGTCGCGGTACTCTCAGTGACAGACTATCGAGTATAAAGCTGAGCGGCTCTATAATCAGGTATATCAAAGTATAGGCTCAACGTGTATATGCACATGACATATGAGTATAGAAAGCGATAAATCATACATCATGGCATATAATAATGCCAAATAAATGCAACATATAAACATGTATACTCGCTGGAAATATCATTCAATGTGTACGTACCTCTAGGCTAGTTCAAGTATAATAGGATCCTAGGTTCCAAGCCTATATTCAAAAGTTCACCGTATCACTACATAAATTCTATAAGCCTTAACTAAGCTAATAAGTACTCCCAAAACTTAAATAGATTCTCGGACCATACCTTCGTCCGTAGTTAGCCCTTTGGAGTCGCTAGTCCCGGATGACTATAACCACACCTTGGTTATTCCAGAACCTCTATTATAACCGATAGGGCCCTCAAGTGTATATCTCACACTATATAACTAAAGAAAGAAACTCGGGAATTCGTATTTCAAAATGAAATCGAACGAGACCTATTTATAGGCAAAATTCCCGGCCAGGATCGGAACTTTCGATTTCGGGATCGAAGCTTCCGATCCACCTCATTGCGTGCATGCAGGACACGCCAGGATCGGAACTTCCGATCCGACGATTGGAGCTTCCGATCTCACCCCCGATCAACACTTGTCAAAACACACGGCTGAGTCATCAGGCAAAGTTAGCAGCTGGAGATCGGAACTTCCGTTCCAGGATCGGAGCTTCCGATCTCGTGCTTCCGCTGAGCTTCCGAAGTGGCTAGGATCGGAGCTTCCGATCTGGGTTCGGAGCTTCCGATCCGGCCCAAAGTCAAAAGCCCAAATTTTCCTTCCGAAGTCCAATAACACTCCGAAATTGATTAATTACCAACCCTTAATCATTTTTAACATATCATTATCTTAAAATGAGTTCTGGGTTACTACAATAATGCCAAATAAATGCAACAGATAAACATGTATACTCGCTGGCAATCTCAGTCAATGTGTATGTACCTCTAGGCTAGTTCAAGTATAATAGGATCCTAGGTTCCAAGCCTATATTCAAAAGTTCACCGTATCACTACATAAATTCTATAAGCCTTTACTAAGCTAATAATTACTCCCAAAACTTAAATAGATTCCCGGACCATACCTTCGTCCGTAGTTATCCCTTTGGAGTCGCTAGTCCCGGATGACTATAACCACACCTTGGTTATTCAAGAACCTCTATTATAACCGATAGGGCCCTCAAGTGTATATCTCACACTATATAACTGAAGAAAGAAACTCGGGAATTCTTATTTCAAAATGAAAACGAACGAGACATATTTATAGGCAAAATTCCCGGCCAGGATCGGAACTTCCGATTTTGTGATCGGAGCTTCCGATCCAGCTCATTGCGTGCATGCAGAACACGCCAGGATCGGAACTTCTGATCCAACGATCGGAGCTTCCGATCTCACCCCCGATCAACACTTGTCAAAACTCGCGGCTGAGTCATCGGGAAAAGCTGGCAGCTGGAGATCGGAACTTCCGTTCCAAGATCGGAGCTTCCGATCTCGGTGCTTTTGCTGAGCTTCCGAAGTGGCTAGGATCGGAGCTTCCGATCTGGGTTCGGAGCTTCCGATCCGGCCCAAAATCAAAAGCCCATATTCTCTTCTGAAGTCCAATAACACTCCGAAATTGATTAATTACCAACCCTTAATCATGTTTAACATATTATTATCTTAAAATGGAATCTGGGTTACTACATTCTCCCCACCTTTAGATATTTCGTCCGCGAAATAACATCTAAAGACAAATCAAGATAACAATATGAAACATCAAACCATGTTTTATTACAACAACTGTAATTGCATCTTACATGGTAAATTAAAAGTACAAAGAAAACAACTCAGGATATTCCGCTTGCATATGACTTTCAGTTTCCCAAGTTGCTTCTTCAACGCCTCGGCGCTGCCACTGTACCATCACAAGTGGTATAGTCTTGTTCCGAAGAACTTTCTCTTTCCTGTCTAGGATACGGATTGGTCGTTCAACAAAAGACAGATCTGGCTCTAGCTGAATATCAGTAGACTGAATCACATGAGATTCATCAGCTATATACTGTCAAAGTAACGACACATGAAAAACATTATGTATACTGGAAAGATTTGGCGGTAAAGCCAAACGATATGCAACATCTTCGATCTTCTCCAGTATCTGGAAAGGCCCAATGAAACGAGGAGACAACTTGCCTTTCATGCCGAATCTCATCACCTTCCTGAAAGGTGATACTCGGAGAAACACATATTCACCATACTCAAACTGAAGTGGCCTGCGACGAATATTAGCATAACTGGCTTGTCTATATTGAGCAACTTTGATCCTATGCTTGATCAAATATACCTTGTCTACAATCTGCTGCACCAATTCAGGACCCTCGACTTGTCGTTCCATGACTTCATCCCAGAATAACGGAGTACGACACCATCGACCGTACAATGCCTCGAAAGGTGCCATATCAATACTACGATGATAACTGTCATTGTAGGAAAATTCAATCAAAGGTAACTGATCCTGCCAAGATAAGCCAAAATCCATGACAGAAGAACGTAGCATATCCTCCAGCGTACGAATCATCCGTTCTGACTGCCCGTCAGTCTTCGGATGATACACAGTGCTCAAACTCAGAGTGGTACCCAATGCCCCCAGAAAACTACCCCAGAAACGTGAGGTAAATCGCGGGTCTCTATCACTGACTATGCTCACTGGAATCCCATGCAATCGCACTATCTCCTGGATGTATAAACGTGCCATGCGATCATAAGAATACTCCCGGTTATAATTGAAAGAGTGGGTGCCCGGTGAGCCAACTTGTGGCTAAGGGCTTTGATGACTCTTTGTATAAACAATCTTTTGTTCAATATTATTTACACTTTTATTAATGGCAATGACTTTATCTTTCTTCATATTGTTATATTGTGATATACTATTGTTGTTTTGATAAAGACCTTGAATATACTATAGTGTATGTAAGATGTGGTAGAACATGGGGATGTCTATCATGAAACACATCTTATAGTCACTGTATATTTAAACTGTTCCTAGTCGATTGAGCCGTCCGATAATAAGGATAAGGATCGCTCGAGTTTGAGACTAGCATTTGCGATGTAGAGTACCACGTTTCATTGGTAAGGAACATGGAGATGTTCGAAGCATGCAAATGGATATTCATACGATGAATGATCGAACTACCCTATTCGGACTTTCCAAGTGGTTATCACTTATCGAGTGGATAAAGTCCGCGGTTTTGGTTGTACACCATTAGTCCTTATTACTTGAAACATCATTGAGACTCTATATGCTAGTACTGTGCTTTGACTCGTTTACCGATTCTATTGGGGTCATCAGGTGTTGGGATTGGGTACAGTTACAACACATATAGGAGTCGATGCTTTGTTGTCAAGGATTCACCATATACTTGCGAGTGTGGATATCCTATGCGATCTGAGGAGATATTAGTGTGACGAATCTCTGGCCAGAGTACATGATGTGTTTTAAGAAATGGTTTCTTAGTAACACATGCGATGTCACTATTTGATCTTCAAGATGTATTGCATAGTTATCGAATCTCGAACGACTCTCGATATACCAATGGTTGTTGATTCGATCGGGATATATGGATGAAGGGACCGTACTGTACGCTAACCAAAATCTATTGGTTCTTGCAGGCACTATCAGTGATACCTAGGGAATCATGGGGCGATGTTGCTAGGCGCTCATACCATGATTCGATGGGCAAGTCGGAAATTGTTGTTCCGAGTCACAAGGAGTTGTGAGCCCACGGCTAGCTGTATCCCTGAACCATTGAGGGTCACACAGTGTAATGGATTTTTAATCCCCGTTGAGATAGTTAAATTTAAAGAGTTAAATTTAATGAACAAAGAAGTTGGACTTCTTAATTATGAGTAGAGGAGTAAGATTTCCTAAAATGACATAGGGATGGGCATTTTTGGAAATCACTGAATTCGGATTCAGAAAAATTTATCTTGACTTTAAAAGGTGCAGAAATGGTTTTTGTGCACATTGGTGAAATCGGTTTATCAATCGGAGTCACGATGAATTTTATATTAATTTCTGAACATGCGGGCCTTGCTTGTCGGGCTTGAACTTATGACTAATGGGCCCTAAGCTGTTAGTGGCCTACATTATAAATAAGTTATTGCAGTACAGAAATTACATACAACAGGTCACAAGTTTTCGAAAACCTAGTTATTTTCTCTTAGTAGTGGCCGCCCCCCTTCCCCTCTGCTCGGTAAAATCCAGTCTGTGAATTTTGAATTACAGTCTGGTTTAACGAATCAAATTCGTTAATCTCTTCGTAGAAACTTCTGATAGATTTTCTAGTGCAATCTATCAGAGGGATTAAATATCTGTTCGTGGACCTGATTGAAGAACAGTTCGTCCATCAGTTCCAGGGATATACAACAAGAGCAGAGCAATCTGTTGGTGTCCAAAATCTCGATTCGAGATTGAAGGTAAAAATTTATAATTGTTATTTAATTTTTACACACACAATTTAATCGTAAGGTTTTGATACCCACTATGGAATCGTTCCATATAAAATTTTTAAACTTCCGCTGCACCGGGTATCAATCCTGATTGATCTGATCGCCGTGTTTTCCAACAGTGATATCAAAGCCAGGTTGCTCAGATCAAGCGATTAAATTTATCGATTGTACAAAAATTTTTTAAGCCTCGGTTTTTGAAACAAAATAAATATTTTAAAAATAAAAAAAAATAATTTCGGGCAAAAATCTGGGCAGCGATTGGATCGCTGCCCGGGGGGGGGGGGGGCAGCGATGGTCGCTGCCCGGCCCGACCCCATTAGGGCGCGGGCAGCCCGGGAATGTCCCGGGCGGCCCGTAGGAAAAATTAATTTTTAATTTTCAAATTAAATTTTAATATGTTAAAATTCTATTTTTGGTCCGATCGAAAATTGTTTTTGATTGGTCCACGAGGCGTCGGATCGAATTGTTCGAGTCCGAAAATTTTAAAATTGATTTTTGGATAAATTTGAATTTTTGGAAAATTTAAATATTTTATCCGTTAAATTGAATTTTGAAATTAATTATTTTTGGTACAATTAATGATAAGATATGATCTTATGGATATATTGAGTAAAATATGATTTTATGTATAAAATTGGATTTTATAGATAAAATATGATTTTATTTGATAAAAAGATAAAATATGATTTTGTATGTAAAATAAGATTTTATATATGAAATATGATTTTATCCTTTTAAATTTAAATTGCCATTTCATGTTATCCAATAAATTAATTTTGAATTAAATGTTATTGGATAAGGATGATCGATTGCCATGACCAATTTTGTAGGTGTATGTTAGGAATTTACATTTGTTTTTATTGTTGTTGGTTTTATTAATGGGCCTGGTTTATGGCCCAATATTAATTGTCATATGTAATAAAAGTGGGCTTGGTCTATGGCCCGTTCCCACCCCTTAAAAATGTATACCCTACTTGTCATTGTTATTTATTGTAAATACATTAGATTTAGTTGGAGATGAAGATTTGAAGATGGTGGTGGGCTCAGCAGACAATAAAGACAGAAGAAATGTAAATTGGAAGCTCAATGTAATAGGATTGCATTGCATACTGCATATTACCTAGGATTGGACTAAGACTCGTGATTGGCAACCACGGGTCGATTAGAAATGGAATCGATCATCCTATATAATATGTGATATTATAGTTGTATGCATGTTTTAGACAAAATTGTGTGAATCCGACAAGCATACAAAACTTTAAAAACAATGAGACAAATTTTCAAAAATAAAATCCCTGATTTTAAATATGATATCAAGATAAATAAAAGAAATTTAAATTTGTTTAAATGTTCCTAACTTCCATCAACGATCAATGTATGAGATGCTACCCGCAGATACGGTCCGGCTCATATTATTGGGGGGGCCCGTTCGTTGGAAAGCTGTACATTGGATCGACACATGTTGTAAGTTGGGTGGAACTCCCATGGGATCGGCTCATATTATTGGGGGATCCACATGGCGACCGTCCATCACAACTTAATATTGATGGGTCATCTTGACATGTCACAATAAACGACGTCATATTATTGGGCCCTTATTGGACATGAGGTAAAAACATGGAGGTTGCTTTGGAAGCAATTGGGCTCTACCTTTTGAAAATTATGGTTGGCTGATATTATTCGGGACCATAGTTTGTCAATTGGACTCCATGTTCTCACTAAGAAAAACAGTTTTCCGTTTTCACTAGAGGGTAGTGAAATCGTTAAAATAGTGGGAGTGAGATTCATAAAATAAATTTCGCCTATTTTATGTCTTAGTAATTTGCTTAAACAATCACTGATATTTGTCTGTTTCTTTTCAGTATTTCATAAAGATGAATTCGCGTAATCCACTTTTCTCGATCCTCGAACAAAATAAGTTGACTGGCGCAAACTATACGGAATGGTTCCGTAAGTTGAAGATTGTCTTGACTTTGGAGAAGATGCTCTACGTGTTAGAAAAATCTCCTCCGAAGGAAGCACCAGCTGACATAAGTCCGGAAGAGTTGGCCAAACTTGATACATGGTGGGACCATGATATCAAGGCCAAATGCTATATGCAAGCCTCGATGTCTGATGAACTCCAGAGGCGATTTGAGGACACCGTGAATGCTGCTGACATTCACGTACAACTCAAGGAACTTTTTGGGGCTCAATAGAGGGCTGAAAGGTTCGCTATTGTAAAGGAGCTAATGACGTGTCGCATGCGTGAAGGGACTTCGGTCCGTGATCATGGGGTACGAGTGATTTGGCTCATACAGAAGTTGGTAACCCTTGATTTGGTGTTGGAGCATGAACTCAACGTGGACTTACTACTTCTGTCTCTTCCTTCTTCGTTTGACGGATTTGTGGTGAATTTTAATATGAACAAGATAGAGGCCTCCCTTGAAGAGATGGTCAATATGCTTGTGACATATGAATCCACATTAAAGAAGGATAAACCGGCTTTCTTGGTGGGCTCCTCTTCTTCTGCTAAGAAGGGGCCAAGTACAAAGGGTAAGAAACGTTCTGCCCCACCCAAGAAAATCGAACCCGAGAAGAAGTACAAGACAAAGGCTTCAAACATGGAAAAATCCAAGGATGTTTGCCATTACTGCAAGAAGCCCGGTCATTGGAAGCGTAACTGCAAGGAATATCTAGAGCAGTTGCGAACTGCGAAGGGTATGTTCTATATTGAAATAAATGTTTCACTTAATACTACTTCTTGGGTATTGGATACCGGATGTGGATCTCACATTTGCAATGATTTGCAGGTGATGACAACAAGTCGCAGGCTTAGAATGGGTGAGACCCAGCTGAGGCTCGGAAATGGTTCCAGAGTTGAAGCTAAAGCTATGGGAGATGTTTATTTACTTTTGCAGAACGGTTTTAAGTTAATTTTAAGAGATGTTTTATTTGTTCCGGATTTGATTAAAAACATTATTTTTGTTTCTATGCTTGATAGAGATGGTTATTCTTGCAATTTTGTGAATGGGATTTGCAATATTTACAAGAATAAATGTTTGATTGGAAATGGACAACTTGAAAACGATCTATACAACTTAAAACTAAAAGACGTTCCAATAAATTATGTTGATAAACCGGCAACAACAAACAAAAGGAAAATCGATAGCCAAAACCCGACAAACCTTTGGCACGCTAGGCTAGGTCATATTTCCTCAAGGAGGATGAAAAAGCTAGTGGGAGAGGGCATGTTTGATATGTCTGATATTAACTCTCTACCTACTTGTGAATCCTGCCTAAAAGGAAAAATGACTAAATCTCCTTTTAAGGGGAAACCTGAGCGTAGTCAAAATCTGTTGGATTTGATCCATACAGATGTTTGTGGTCCATTTAGAGTTGGTACTCAATATGGCCACACCTACTTCATTACCTTTACTGATGATTATTCAAGGTATGGGTATTTATATTTAATGAAATATAAGTCTGAAGCATTTGAAAAGTTCAAAGAATTCAAGGCTGAAGTAGAAAACAAGCTAGGTAAAAGTATTAAAGCACTTCGATCGGATCGAGGTGGAGAATACTTGAGTACCGAGTTTTTGGACTATCTGAAAGAGAATGGGATTCTCTCTCAGTGGACTCCTCCTATGACACCACAGCTGAATGGTGTATCGGAGCGTCGTAATCGAACTTTGTTGGACATGGTTCGATCCATGATGAGCTTCACTGAGCTTCCACCTTCGTTTTGGGGCTATGCGCTTGAAACGGCGGTATTGTTGTTGAACAACGTCCACACTAAAGCAGTGGACAAAACACCATACGAGTTATGGAATGGCAAAGCTCCTAAGTATTCGTACTTGAGATTTGGGGATGTCCTGCTTACGTGATGCGGACAGTGGGAGATAAGTTGGATAGTCGATCCAGCTTATGTTATTTTGTAGGGTATCCGAAGAATTCAATCGGATATTATTTATATTATCCTGCTGAAACAAAGGTGTTTGTTTCAAGGAATGCCACCTTCTTGGAGAAGGAGTTCTTATTGGATAAGAAAGGCGAGATGATGGAACTCGAAGAAATTCGAGAAGAACCCGAAATACAAAATAACGATCCTACACCTCAGGAATCATTGATAGACACGCCTGTACCTAGAAGATCCGAGAGGACTTCTAGACCTCTTATTCGATATGGTCTTCTTCTTGAAGGGGATCAAGATGAACCCGATGTTGGATGTGATCCAAGAAACTTCAAGGAAGCAATTTCTGATGCGGATTCAAATTTATGGCTTGAAGCTATGCAGTCGGAAATAGATTCGATGCATACAAACAAAGTTTGGTCTTTGGTAGATCCTCCCGATGGAATTGTTCCAATAGGGTGTAAATGGATCTACAAGAGAAAGCTTGGGCCTGATGGTAAGGTATTGACCTACAAGGCGCGATTGGTGGCAAAAGGTTATACTCAAAGACAAGGAGTTGACTATGATGAAACCTTTTCACCAGTTGCAATGTTCAAGTCCATAAGAATCCTTATTGCCATAGCTGCTTGGTATGACTATGAGATATGGTAAATGGATGTGAAGACTGCTTTTCTTAATGGAGACATTAAGGAAGAAATCTATATGAAGAAGCCTGAGGGGTACACATCCATGGGAAGCGAGCATAAGGTATGCAAGCTTCAGAGATCAATTTATGGTCTAAAACAAGCATCAAGAAGTTGGAACCAGAAATTTGATGAAACAATAAAGGATTTTGGTTTCATCAAGAACCCGGAGGAACCATGCGTGTACAAGAAAGTAGTTAAGGATGCTGTGACATTCTTAGTACTTTATGTTGATGACATCCTACTCATTGGGAATGACGTAGGGATGTTGCAGTCAACAAAGATATGGTTATCAGGTAGATTCTCGATGAAGGATTTGGATGAGGCATCCTATATTCTAGGGATACAGATCTATAGAGATAGATCTAAGAGAATGATAGGACTCACTCAATCAACCTACATCAACACCATATTGAAACGGTTTTCAATGGATGGGTCCAAGAGAGGACATCTACCCATGTGTCATGGAGTTTCTCTATCCAAGTCTATGTGTCCCAAGACTGATGAAGAGATAGAGAAAATGACACATGTACCATATGCGTCAGCCATAGGTAGTATCATGTATGGGATGATATCTACCAGACAGGATGTAGCATTTGCTTTGAGTGTCACGAGCAGATATCAAGCTAATCCCGGTCAAATGCATTGGAAAGCCGTGAAGGACATTCTTAAGTACTTACGAAGGACTAAGAATATGTTCATGGTATATGGAGGAAGAGAACTAAAATTTGAAGGCTATACCGACTCTAGCTTCCAAAGTGATGTGGATGACTCGAAGTCAACCTTTGGATTTGTGTTCATGCTCAATGGCGGTGCTGTCTCTTGGAAGAGTTCCAAGCAGGACACCACAACGGATTCCACCACTGAGGCAGAATACATTGCAGCATCAGCTGCTGCTAAAGAGGCCGTTTGGATGAGGAATTTCGTCCAAGAGTTGGGCGTCATTCCTGAAGTTGTTGGTCCAGTCCCGGTGTATTGTGACAACACGGGTGCCGTTGCTCAGGCAAAGGAACCAAGGTCTCATCAAAGATCCAAACATGTACTGAGGAAATACCACATCATCCGGAAGATTGTGGAAAGAGGATACATCACTGTCGAAAGAGTGGCCTCTGCAGACAATATCGCTGATCCACTTACTAAGCCCTTGCCAGGACCATTATTTGACAAACATCGCGAAGCAATGGGTCTACGTAGTATGACTAGTTGGTTTTAGGGCAAGTGGGAGATTGAAAGAGTGGGTGCCCGGTGAGCCAACTTGTGGCTAAGGGCTTTGATATCTCTTTGTATAAACAATCTTTTGTTTAATATTATTTACACTTTTATTAATGACAATGACTTTATCTTTCTTCATATTGTTATATTGTGATATACTATTGTTGTTTTGATAAAGACCTTGAATATACTATAGTGTATGTAAGATGTGGTAGAACATGGGGATGTCTATCATGAAACACATCTTATAGTCACTGTATATTCTAAACTGTTCCTAGTCGATTGAGCCGTCCGATAATAAGGATAAGGATCGCTCGAGTTTGAGACTAGCATTTGTGATGCAGAGTACCACGTTTCATTGGTAAGGAACATGGAGATGTTCGAAGCATGCAAATGGATATTCATACGATGAATGATCGAACTACCCTATTCGGACTTTCCAAGTGGTTATCACTTATCGAGTGGATAAAGTCCGCGGTTTTGGTTGTACACCATTAGTCCTTATTACTTGAAACATCATTGAGACTCTATATGCTAGTACTGTGCTTTGACTCGTTTACCGACTCTATTGGGGTCATCAGGTGTCGGGATTGGGTACAGTTACAACACATATAGGAGTAGATGCTTTGTTGTCAAGGATTCACCACATACTTGCGAGTGTGGATATCCTATGCGATCTGAGGAGATATTAGTGTGACGAATCTCTGGCCAGAGTACATGATGTGTTTTAAGAAATGGTTTCTTAGTAACACATGCGATGTCACTATTTGATCTTCAAGATGTATTGCATAGTTATCGAATCTCGAACGACTCTCGATATACCAATGGTTGTTGATTCGATCGGGATATATGGATGAAGGGACCGTACTGTACGCTAACCAAAATCTATTGGTTCTTGCAGGCACTATCAGTGATACCTAGGGAATCATGGGGCGATGTTGCTAGGCGCTCATACCATGATTCGATGGGCAAGTCGGAAATTGTTGTTCCGAGTCACAAGGAGTTGTGAGCCCACGGCTAGCTGTATCCCTGAACCATTGAGGGTCACACAGTGTAATGGATTTTTAATCCCCGTTGAGATAGTTAAATTTAAAGAGTTAAATTTAATGAACAAAGAAGTTGGACTTCTTAATTATGAGTAGAGGAGTAAGATTTCCTAAAATGACATAGGGATGGGCATTTTTGGAAATCACTGAATTCGGATTCAGAAAAATTTATCTTGACTTTAAAAGGTTCAGAAATGGTTTCTGTGCACATTGGTGAAATCGGTTTATCAATCGGAGTCACGATGAATTTTATATTAATTTCTGAACATGCGGGCCTTGCTTGTCGGGCTTGAACTTATGACTAATGGACCCTAAGCTGTTAGTGGCCTACATTATAAATAAGTTATTGCAGTACAGAAATTACATACAATAGGTCACAAATTTTCGAAAACCTAGTTATTTTCTCTTAGTAGTGGCCGCCCCCCTTCCCCTCTGCTCGGTAAAATCCAGTCTGTGAATTTTGAATTACAGTCTGGTTTAACGAATCAAATTCGTTAATCTCTTCGTAGAAACTTCTGATAGATTTTCTAGTGCAATCTATCAGAGGGATTAAATATCTGTTCGTGGACCTGATTGAAGAACAGTTCGTCCATCAGTTCCAGGGATATACAACAAGAGCAGAGCAATCTGTTGGTGTCCAAAATCTCGATTCGAGATTGAAGGTAAAAATTTATAATTGTTATTTAATTTTTACACACACAATTTAATCGTAAGGTTTTGATACCCACTATGGAATCGTTCCATATAAAATTTTTAAACTTCCGCTGCACCGGGTATCAATCCTGATTGATCTGATCGCCGTGTTTTCCAACAATAAGGAATAAAGTGTGCTGATTTTGTCAAACGGTCAACGACAACCCAGATACCATCTCACTGACGTGACTTCCTAGGCAAGTGGGTAACAAAGTCCATAGTCACATGCTCCCACTTCCATTCGGGAATATCAAGATTCTGCAGTAATCCACCTGGTCGTCGATGTTCATCCTTGACCTGTTGACAAACCAAACATCTCGAAACAAATTGATACACACTTCTCTTCATCCCTTTCCACCAGAATCTAGTTTGCAAGTCCTTATACATTTTCATGCTTCCATGATGAACTGATAATCAACTCCTGTGAGCTTGAGAAAGAATATTGTTCCTGAGCTCCGCATTATTAGGTACAACCACTCGATTAGATAGACACAATAAACCATCTGCCTGAAAATGGAATCCAGATGTATTAACTCCATTGGCTATATGTGCCAAACGCTGAGTCTTAACATCAGATATCTGAGCATCTCTGATCCGATAATACAATGTTGGCTCAGATAAAATAGTAAACAATCGAATCCCATTCCTCCCTTTCTTGTGCTTGAGCGTAAAACTCAATGAACAGCACTCTTGAATCATATGAGATACTTCACTAGTTTGAAGTGCAGAAAGTCTCACCTGCTGACTCAAGGCATCAGCAGTAAGATTAACAGAACCTGGATGATATTTGATTTCACAATCATAATCCTTCAAAAGATCCATCCAGTGTCTCTGTCGCATATTCAACTCTGCCTGAGTGAATAAATATTTCAGACTCTTGTGATAAGTGAATATTTCAAATTTCTCGCCATAAAGATAATGCCTCCAAATCTTGAGCGCAAATACAATGGCGGCTAACTCGAGATCATTAACTGGATAATTACTCTCATGCGTCTTCAACTGTCGAGAAGCATAGGCAATAACATGTCCATGCTGTGTCAAAACACATCCTAACCCCTGACCAGAGGCATCAATATAGACAACATAACTTCCTGATCCAGAAGGTAGAGCTAGCACAGGTGCAGTAGTAAGACGTCTACGCAGCTCGTGAAATGACTCCTCACAATTCTAGGACCATATGAAGGTAACATCTTTCCGATTAAGCTGAGTCAAAGGCCTGGCCAACTGTGAAAAAATATCGATGAACCAACGGTAATATCCCGCTAGACCCAAGAAACTACGAATCTCAGCAATCGTCGTCGCTCGAGACCAGTTCAGCACTGCCTCTATCTTACTAGGATCAACAGATATCCCTTCATTAGAAATCACATGACCGAGAAACACTACCCGATCAAACCAGAATTCACACTTGCTCAATTTTGCATACAGCTGCTTATCTCGTAACGTCTGTAAAACAATCCTTAGATGATGTGCATGCTCATCCTTGTCATGAGAATAGACAAGAATATCATCAATGAAGACGATGACAAATCTATCCAGATACTCTCGAAATATCTGATTCATCAGATTCATAAAGACTGCCGGTGCATTCGTCAAACCGAATGACATCACCAGAAATTCATAATGCCCGTATCTGGTCCTGAAAGCAGTCGTAGATATATCTGAGTCTCGTACCCGCATCTGATGGTATCTTGATCTCAGATCTATATTAAAATAAACAGAAGTACCCTATAGTTGATCAAACAGATCATCAATCAGTGGTAAAGGATACTTATTCTTGATGGTGACACGATTCAACTGCCTGTAATCAATACACAATCGCGTCGATCCATCCTTTTTCTTGACAAACAAAACAGGTGCTCCCCACGGAGAAACACTCGGACGAATATATCCCTTATCAAGCAGATCCTGTAACTGCTATTTTAATTCCCTCATCTCTGACGGTGCCAGACGATAAGGCGCTCGGGATATAGGCGTAGTTCCTGGTACTAAATCAATACCAAATTCAACCTCTCGCACCGGAGGAAAACCAGGAATCTCATCAGGGAATACGTCAGGAAACTCGCTGACAACCGGTAACTGATCAATACCCGTACTAATTGTGGACATATCAACTGCATAGATAAGGTTGCCCTCCCCACCTGACTCCAAGACATGACATGCCTTCAGAGCCGAAACAAGTGGCATCGGAGGTCGCGCACCCTCACCATAAAAATACCAACTATCACCCTCATCTGGATGAAACTGTACCAGACGCTGATAACAATCCACAGTAGCGTGATACAAAGTTAGCATATCTATTTCCAAGATACAGTCAAAATCTGCCATCGCTAATATCATCAAATTAGCTACTATCACATTACCCTCAAACTCCAGAAGGCAACCCATCACTAGACGCTTAGTTACTATCTCTTGCTCCAACGGAGTAGATACAACTAAATCCATATCTAAAGATACATAAGGTAATCTATGTCTCTTAACAAAGTGACTAGAAATAAATAAATGTGATGCTCCAGTATCAATTAATACAAGTGCAGGAATACCACATAACAGAAAGGTACCTGCCAACATGCGATCGCTTCCCTCTGTAGCCTGCTCCTGAGACAGAGAAAACACCTGTCCTTGAGTCTGTGGACGATAATCGGAAGAACTCTGTGGTGCTGACTGCTGCCGTGGAACAATAGAAGCCTGAGATCCAACCTATGATCCTGATCCACTAGCAGAACCCATGCGCTGAGGACAATCTCTCTGCAGATGTCCTTGCTGACCGCAAATATAACAAGCACCAGTAGCTCTCCGACATGAAAATGCAGGATGCTTCCCTCCACAGTGACTACAAAACTCCTCCTTCTTCTTCTTCTTCCCAAAACGGAACATACCTCGTGAACTACGAGATCCAGATGAAGTAGTAGGAGTAGAAAAAGATGTAGGTCCAGATTGCACAACAGATTGAGCTCGAGGCTCAAAAGATCCACTAGGCTGTCTTGGCATCATCAGATATGCCCGCCTGTTGCTAGTCTCCACAAGACGGCAATGGTTCACCAAAGTCTCAAAACATACCGGGTCATCACAGACGACAACCTGAGAGTAGATATCTTGGTTCAAACCTTGTAGTAAGATATCATACTTCGATGAAACACTCTCATTGATATGAGGACTGAAAGGTAGTAGATCAAGAAATCGTTGCTGATATTGATCAATAGTCATTGATCCTTGCCTCAAAGTAAGCAACTCCATAGATCGTGCTTGGCGAACAGCCGGAGGAAAATACAATTTCTGAAACTCCCGACAGAAATCCCCCCAAGTCACCTGTCCTCTCTCAGTACGTGCCTGAGCAGCTTTGTCATCCCACCAAAAACGTGCTCGATCCTTTAGAAAGAATTCTAGAACTTCCAATTTCTGATCCTCAGTAAAATCAAAAGCACGAAAATTACTCTCGAGTTTAGACATCCAACTTCTTGCTTGTTCAGGATTCTCGCCTCCCACCAAAGGTTTCGGTCCTACTTTCATGAACTTATTAATAGAGTAGCGACGTCTACCATCATGATGATGATGTTGATCGTCATGATGGCGGTGATGACGATGATGATGACCACCTCCCTGTCCAACACTACCGTGGCTCTCGTCAGCCATATCCTGAAAAGAATTGCACATTAAAATCCCAAATGTGCAAGAATTACTCAAGACTAAACTAAATCCCAAGTACTAATCCCAAAATCTAAGCATGCTCTGATACCAAAAATGTAGTGACCCTGCATGGAATCACCTACTAACTTGCAACTAATAGCATGCATTAAACTTAATACAACAAAATACATAACAAAGTAAAAACGTGCGGAAACATAATCCATAATTTACATATCAGCTTAGTAAATAATCCAGGCTTAATACTGTAGTGATACAACCAAATCGAAAACTAAAACAGTAAACATTATACAGCTATATCGAATCCTGCTGTATAATAAAATCCTCAAGGCTCCTGCTCCCTAGTCCTGCCTTGAACCACCAGCTCCGTCCATCCTGCGACCTGCCCCATGGAATTGGGTGTCCAAGATAACAACTAGGACGTGAGCGCTAACGCCCAGTACATAAACATGAGTAAACATATGTATATAATGCATGCAACATGATGACTGGAAATGGGTCATCTGAAAAATCATGCTCAGAATCGGCAACACATAAGTGCTGCCACCGCACGGATCAACCTCTGGGTGCAACCACACTCGTCTAGTACACCAGAGTAGACAGACATAAATGCCCCCGCCGTCGCGGTACTCTCAGTGACAGACTATCGAGTATAGAGCTGAGCGGCTCTATAGTCAGGTATAACAAGGTATAGGCTCAACGTGTATATGCACATGACTTATAAGTATAGAAAGCGATAAATCATACATCATGCCATATAATAATTCCAAATAAATGCAACATATAAACATGTATACTCGCTGACAATCTCAGTCAATGTGTACGTACCTCTAGGCTAGTTCAAGTATAATAGGATCCTAGGTTCCAAGCCTATATTCAAAAGTTCACCGTATCACTACATAAATTCTATAAGCCTTAACTAAGCTAATAAGTACTCCCAAAACTTAAATAGATTCCCGGACCATACCTTCGTCCGTAGTTATCCCTTTGGAGTCGCTAGTCCCGGATGACTATAACCACACCTTGGTTATTCCAGAACCTCTATTATAACCGATAGGGCCCTCAAGTGTATATCTCATACTATATAACTAAAGAAAGAAACTCGGGAATTCGTATTTCAAAATGAAATCGAACGAGACCTATTTATAGGCAAAATTCCTGGCCAGGATCGGAACTTCCGATTTCGGGATTGGAGCTTCCGATCCAGCTCATTGCGTGCATGCAGAACACGCCAGGATCGGAACTTCCGATCCGACGATCGGAGCTTCCGATCTTACCCCCGATCAACACTTGTCAAAACTCGCGGCTGAGTCATCGGGCAAAGCTAGCAGCTGGAGATCGGAACTTCCGTTCCAAGATCGGAGCTTCCGATCTCGTTGCTTCCGCTGAGCTTCCGAAGTGGCTAGGATCGGAGCTTCCGATCTGGGTTCGGAGCTTCCGATCCGGCCCAAAATCAAAAGCCCATATTCTCTTCTGAAGTTCAATAACACTCCGAAATTGATTAATTATCAAACCTTAATCATGTTTAACATATTATTATCTTAAAATGGAATCTGGGTTACTACATTTATGCTATTTTCCCCCACTCCCCCTTTCAAAATTTCCCTCGGCCCTTAGAACCCTTTTTCCCCAAATTTTCGAAATTTCACAATTGTTCACAATTTGTTATCAATCTATTACAGGATCATTCAAGGGCTTGGAATCTTCATTTTTTTCCTCCTCTCTACTTCTCCACGACCATATTTTGCTAGAAAAGCCGGAATTGTTGGTGTCCACAAGGTGTTCGACGAATTGCCTCATCCACCAATTCTTGCAATTTTTTGGGTGCTCATGGGTTTAAAACGCACTACAGAGAGAGGCGAATCTTCTCGCCAAGGTGCACGAGATGCAACCGCATCCTTAAACCTTGACCGTTTTGTCAATCAAGCGGCCCGGGATCGCTACGACCATGCCAAGAATCATCGCTCCCCTATTACTGAGAGGTGATTTGATCTAGATGCGAATGAAAATGAAGTGGCGGTTCAAGTCTTGGCACGTGGGTGGGGAACGTTCTATAGGCAACCCGCTCTAACAATCGTCCCTCTTCTTAGGGAGTTCTACGCTAATGTTGCAGAGCAGACTGATGGCAAGGCCTTTGTCCGGGGAACTTTAGTTTCCTACGCAGCTTCTGAGTTGAATGCCATGCTAGAGACACCAGATATCGATGACAGCATATTCCAAAGTGCGACCCTTTACCTGGATGTCCACGAAATCCTTTATCAGCTGTGCTTTACCGGGGCTGCTTGGTTGGATCCGATCATTTTCAAATGCTTCAAAGAGAAATATCTTTTTGTGGGTCCGGCTACCTGGTACACATTCCTGTGCCGCCGTCTGATGCCAATCTCACACACGAGTGAAGTGCATGTTGAGCGTGCTGTGTTGCTATACGCTCTCGATGTCGGATTCCCGGTTAATGTGGGCCGAGTTATTCATGATCAGATACGGCGGTCGATCACTTTTAGGACAGCCGGTCTTTTCTTTCCCATGATCATTACACAATTATGCATGCGAGCAAATGTGCAAGCTAGAGCGGACGAGGAATGGTTGCAGCCGATGCGACCCATTGACCAAGAAGTTGTTGATGCCAAGAGGGCTTATAGGCGGAGCCAATTTGTGGTGGATGACAAGTTTGTGGCGGTCCACGATCTGGTGCATCCTATTCCACCTCAGCGCCACCCTACTGCAGTTACTGTTCAAGAGATGGCCGCCTTTACTCAGCACCAGAATACCTTCAACTCGGCCACGGCTGCAAATTTTCAGGTGTTGGACTACATATCTCGTGGCATCTCCGAGAGGCTAGGGATTGATCTCACCACGCTCCCCCCAGCTGTTCCTTTCCCGCAACCTTTTGAGTTTCCTTGGGTCGACCTAGTGCCATCGCCAGAGCATGATGAGGACGGGGCGGACGCAAATCCATAGATCTAGGGAGTTTTCTTTTTACTTTTTGCATTGCATCATTTTGTTTTTTTTTGTTTTTATTGCTACTTGTTTTGTTGTGTGCTTTTGTATAGTTTAGTTCTCAATCATTGAGGGCAATGTTTTGTTTAAGTGTGGGGGGTGCATTCATGCATTGCATTTCATTGCATTGTTGTTTTTGTTGCTTTGTTTCATTTAGTTCATTTTAGGATTTTAGCATTCTGTTGCATTTTGTATTGAGTTGATAAAGAAACGGGTAGCCTGGCCAATGATGAAGCTTTGTTTGTGAATTCCATGCCTATCTGACAAGTTTTAGCACTGATGGAACTCAGTAGACGAGTGAACTCCTACATACTCTGTGAATTATACTCAAATCTGAATTTTGAAACATACAAACATGGATAGGATTGAGGCATTGTTTGGATTATTTGGGCATAAATTTTCTTGAATCTTTTGTCCTTAGATGCCCTTTGAGCTTTCACATATATATGAGCGCATGAGGTGCATATTTCTGAATTTTGTGCAAAATCATCGTTTACTGTTGATGATTTCTCTTTTCTGCACTGATTAATATTTGTATGATTTGATTGTGAATTGAGACATGTCTAGAACTTGTTCAAACACCCCTCGAGGCAAAATACGGGTAAACTGTTACTTAGGAGTGATGTAGGCAATTTTTCTGAATTCGTTTGAGCTTTTCAAGCCACCCACTTTATTAATTATCCCTAGTACCTTGTTTGAGCCTGATTGAAAAACGAATGGCATGCGTACAAACGTGTGGTAAACCCCCATTCGCCATTATTTCAAGGTCTTACAACTACTACCCATAGCCTAAACACTGTTTCCTACCTTTAAGGGAGTGAATTGAATGTTAAAATTATTTTATGCTCCTGCGTTGAATGGTTAATATGGAATGGTGTGATGATAGCTTGAAAGAAAAGAAAAAAATAGTAGTGAAAAAGGGATGGAAAAAAAATGATGAAAAAAGTGGTGAAAAAGAAGGAAAATTTAATGGTAAAAAGCATTAGAAAAGAAAAAAATGGAGATCAATGAAGTGAAAAGCGGTGTGAAAACTGAATGAAAAGGAGTGAACTCTAAAGATAGACATAATTTACTCCCTCTTTGAATTATTTTCCTTTATTGTAGCTATAAGCCAAGCCTACATTATAAGCCAATTCAGACCTATTGACTGAGTCACAGTCGCCCAATATACTAGTGGAGAGGGTTGCGAGAATTTTGCCTATGAACTGTCGATTGACACTATTGATGAGTATGAATTTTTGATCAAAACATGCACACACTAGATTTCTTTGTGTTTAACCGATTGTGAGTGTGTTGATTTGATTTCTATTCATTGTAATCCTGTGAAACCATGAAAAGTCCTCATGATCTATGAATGTGTGAATTGGATTTGAGGCGAGTGTTTTGAACTTGAGTTGCGGGGTTTATAAGTTTGTGAGGTGAAATCAGTCTGGTTTTAAAATTTTCAAAACAATGTGAGTTGGATGGATGGATGTGAAAATTTTGAAAGATGAACTGAGGCCAGTGCTCCGTAGTATTTCTTGATTCTTGTTTGCATATTTTGTTTTGTATAACTTGATCGAGGGCGAGCAAGGTTATAGTGTGGGGGAATTTGATAGTATTATTTTGTTGGAATTTTTAGTGTCATTTTGTTAAGTGTTTTTCATGCATTTTGTGTCATTGTTCATGTTTTATTCTAGTTTTATTTTATGTCATGCATTGAGCTTCTTAACTTAGTTTTGATTTATTGTGTAGGAATTACCATGTTTTGATTAAAGAAATCGAAGTGCGTCGATGCGTCCAAAGAAAGGAGCAGAGCAAATTTTTCATCACAGAAGCATGCGCTCGATCCTGGCATTTTTCCAGATCGAGCGCGGTCATGAGATTTTCAAGACAGTAGGCTGCCTCAACTCGCCCGCTCGATCACACATTCTTCCCGGATCGAGCGCGCCCAAGGAATTTTCAAGGCAGAAAGTTGCCCAGTATCGCGCGCTCGATCGCGCGTTATTCCAGGATCGAGCGTGCGGGTCTGTTGCGGGAAGAAATTTGTAATTTTGAAAACTCTTTTAATTAAGGCTCTAGACTTTTATTAGACTTTTAATTCCGTTTTGGAGAGAATTTCAGAGGATTCTACACGCTTAGAACGGGAAGAACTCTCTCTGAAGGCTAGGTTTTCATCTATCTTTCCTTAATTTTATTTTCTCTCATGAATTTTTGTAGAAAATTCATGAGTATTGTTGGCTAAACTCTAGTACTTGGTTGAGGGAAACGAAGCCTTTTATTTATTAATTCATGAGATTTTGATTTTCAATGTTTGATTTTTATCAAGTATCAAGAGTTATTCTGAATTGATTGATATGCTTGTGTATGAGATTTTTTATATTGGCCATCTTAGGATTTCATTATACAATCGAATGCTAAATTTGAATTGAAATCCGTAATTGTTTGAATTATATGATTTGTGAAGCAACTACAATTAATAATCATCCGCTTGTGTATGTGTTATCTAGGTTTATCAGTTTTGCTAGTTTGAATGCTACCGTGGATTTAAATCTAATCGCTTGTATTGAGTTAATTTATGGGGTAAGGGTTAACTTAGAACGCTTGTGTCTAGTTAACTAAAATTAAGGTGAAACAGGAATTAAATTTTCAATGGTGAATATTTGATAGGATTAATTATTTTCAGGTGATCAATGATTGAATGAATAATATCAAGGGTGTAGTCGACCGATACCAAGTCTTGTTTCTTATTGATTTCTTCAGTTTAATTTTTAATCTTGCTTGACAGTTATAGAATTTTATTATAAATTGTTTTTGAATTTTTAGTGGTTAATCTCAATTCAAAATCCCCTTTTTAATTTTAAAGAACACTTTTAAATTTTCCTTTACTCGTGGGAACGATCCCTACTCACACTACTGCATGTTTTTATTTATCTGATTGAGTCGGATAATTTGTGCGTGACACGATAAGCACTACCAGCAATCAAAACACCTAAACTTTCCAATCACAATCACCATGTAACCCCTTAAAATTAACGCATACACCAATTTTCGAAAATAACATATCACCATGCTGAAAAGTATGAAAAAATCGAACCTAACATGCTGAAATTCTTAAGCATTTCGAAAATTTAATGAAACAATAGGCACAAGAACATAGATAGCTTGATTGAGAGCCCAAGAAAAGCTTATATTTGCCTTCAACCTTTGCTACAAAAAAAAAAAAACAAAATCAAGAGAGAATGAGGGCTGAAACTTCAAACCAACACCAAGGTGGACCTTCCAAGGTGGTCCTCCATCGACGACGGCGGTTTTGGAGGGCGACAGCGGCCGGAAAGATGAAGGGGAGTGGTGGCCGATGGGAAACAAAGAAATTAGATGGGGGAGGGGGGGGGGGGCCTCTTTCATGAAAAATAGGGCTAGGGTTTGAAACAAATGATTTATTTTAGGTTAAAAGTTTTAGTTTGTAGTGTGTAGGTATATTTTAAAAGTGCTACTACACTTGTAAAAGTACTAGTCTAAGTATTACAACTTTACCTCAACAACTTTGCACCTTTAAAATACTTAAATTTAAAAATTCCATGTCAAGGTATTTAAATTGGGTTTTTACTAATTCGGATTTAATAAAATCCTAACTTTTGAAAAAGTTAAAGAATAAACTCAAGAAAATGATAAAAGTGGTTTTTGATTCCCGGAAACTCAAAAATCAAACTTCTAGTCTAAACTCCTCATTTCTCTCACTTCAAAATTTTAGAAATAAAAATCTTGGAAACTTATCGCCAAAGTCCACCATCGTTGCTTGCCGGAAATGGAAATTACTAACTCAAGTATCTCAAGATAAATAACTTAATAAATTGAGCAACTATAACTTTAAAAGAAACTTAAGCAATTTAAATTCAAGAAATTAAAAGTATAAATATAAAAAAATGAATTTAGGCACTATCTTAGGAATTAAAAATCAACACTTAAAAACAGAGCGATTAGAAAATAATTTAAACAAAATAAAAGAACGTTTAAAAATAATTTAAATAAATACACAAGCGGTATATGAAACCTTTTAAAATGATTTGGACAGATAAAAAACATTTAAATAAATAAGCTAGACATTTAAAATAAATTAAATAACTAATCGATAAACTTTAATTATTTTAAATAAATAAACTGGACAATTCAAATAATTTAAATAGGAAAATATTAAACGTTTAAAAATTACTTAAATAAACAAATCTTATATCTTAAAAATCTTTAAAACAAGTAAATTACGCAATAAAATCATTTAAATAAATAAACTTAAACAATTAAAACATTAATTAAATAGTTAGTAGAAAAGAATCATTTGAATAAATAATTAATATTTTATTAACACATAATTCACATAAAGAATTTAACTCAATAAAACTTAAAAATAATAATCATAATATTTATTTAATTTAATTCACGCAATTTAGTAGATTGGATTTTAGGTGCTACAAATTCTTTATTCTATATTATGTGATTGATTTGATTTGATTTCGAGGACGAAATCTATTCTTAGAGGGGGAGAATTGTAACGTGTCGAATTTGACTTAAATGAGTTTATTTTAGATAACCGGAGATTTAATTACTCGAGTGCCGTTTTGATTTATATCAAGGACCATTTTGCAATTTTCGGATTTTTAGGGACTAAAATGCAAAATTGGACTTTAACATATATATAAGCATGACTTAACTTTTTTTTTTATCATTCAATCTTCTTCCTCCTTGCCGTGTTCCTCCATTGAAGGCGTGGGAAAAGCTTTTCAAGCTTCTGAAAGTTCGGTTTTGACTCGATCCGTCCGATAGGAATTATTTCTGAAGTTATATTAACGATCACGACTGAGAGAGCTCCGTTCTGAATTATGTTTCTCTTATTTATTTGAAGTTTGATTTTTTTGAAGTTTATAGAATCGAACGATAATCGGGGACGTTGTTCTTGAACTACTTGGTAGTGTTTATTCTCTGTCGGATCGGAGTTAGAACGTCGTTCGGAATTGTTATGATTTTATTGATGATTTTTTATATTTTGAGTTTTGGATTTGTTGGATTTGAGTTGTATTGGATGATTGATATTTGATATGAGTTTATTGGATCGATATTATGTTGTCTGTGTTTTCTGTTGATAAGAATATAGTCGTTATGCCGTCATTTTGAGTTTTGAATATCGTTTCGTCGATTTGATCGAACCGTGTTTGCTTGGAGTTTGGATTGTCGATATTGATCTTTGTGGCTTCTTTTATAGATTGAATTGAAGCCAGTGGAGTTGCGAGGTTGCAGCTTTGGATTTTTTTAAAGATCGAAGCCGATTGAAGATTGTGAATCAACGAGAAGGTATAAGACGATATTGGAAAGAATAGGACGATTAACTAGAATCCGGATTGATTCGAGTGTTCTCGAGAAATCACATACTTTCATGTTTATGTGAACTAATTGATTTTATTGATTGAATGTATTAGAATTCACATGCATTCATATTGAGAAAAATGATTGTTTCATTTTGAATTAGACGTTCTGGGGATTATAGTTGAGTGGCTTTGTAGGCGAATTACTACAATTTCAAGATTTAACTCTCTATAATGCTCCGGAGTCTATAGGATTGATGTAGTGACGCTTACCTGGATCACCTACTAAACAGAACTTAGGCATGCAATTAACTTAATAAAACATATATCAGAATAAACTGCGGAAACCAAAAATATTATACAATCCCAAGTAAAGGAATCTGTAAATACCCAAATATTATACAACTCAATCGAATAGTTGTATCAACAACAGAATAAAACATAGGCGAAGCTCCAGCTGGTCGACAACTGCCTAGCCCCTCTTGGATCCACCCGCCTCGTCCAATCGCAAACCTGCCCCATGGAATAGGGTGTCCAGAAACAAAAAGTACGAGACGTGAGCATAAAACGCTCAGTACGAGAGTATGAGTATACATGCATGCAAAGTGAACTCCCTATAAACTCGAGGTCAAGGATCAGATAACAGAGACAGACCGGGCCTTGGTATGTAGCACGCTGTGCCGTCGCTTCAGGAGGTGGCTCCCATAACATAATACGAGTGGATTTACCGGACCCAAAGCCATGGAAGTCCATCCACTAATAGGATAGGGTACAACCCTACTAACAGACATCTTGAAGGAGATAGCTCAGTATGCAAATGAATGCAACAGAAATCAATGACATATAAACCATGCAGTCACATAATACATGCATATTCAGTCAGTGTATCTCGAACAGTACTTTCGTACCTCAAATCAGTGCAAGCTCTACCAACTCTAGGTCCACGTCTATAGTCTGCTCTACACTGCCAAAAGATACTACTATCATTAAAGCACTCTAAAAGCCTTAACTAAGCTAAAACATACTCCTAAATATTTTTAGGAAGCAAAAGCTATACCTTCGTCCGTCGTTAGCCCTTTGTTGTAGATAGCCTCAAAACTTGGCCACAACTCCGCTACGACGCCTGGATTGCTATGCCACTTCCGGATTCCTCACCGAACGCCTAGAATGCCCTAAATCTAAACTCGAAGGCTAAGGAATCGAGAGAGAAGAGGTGAATGGTGCACTTCAAAAATGAGCTCGGCACCCCCTATTTATAGACGGCGACCGAAGCTTCCGAACTGCGATCGGAACATCCAAACATGATAGGAACGTCCGATCCTACCATCGGAGCTTCCGATCTGCATTATCCTCCACGTGTCAAAATATCACTGGTTGACTTCGGATAGGGCGATCGGAGCTTCCGATCCCGATCGGAGCTTCCGATCCTGCCACACGTCATGCATGACGTAATATCGATCGGAGCTTCCGATCCTGATCGGAGCTTCCGATCTCACCTTTGGAGCTTCCGATCCGTCCGATACCAAATTGGTTTAATTAACATAATTAATCTCTTAATTACCAATTTCGGGTACGAAGTACTATATTCTCCCCCACTTAAGATATTTCGTCCTCGAAAATAGATCTTAAGTACTGAATGCAATACAAGGTACAGAAACATTCTTTATTCAAATCAAATGTTTACAGAGTTTGCAACTGAATAAAACTTTAAGAATGAAATCAAAACAACTCAGGATGGTCTTCACGCATACTGTCCTCAAGATCCCAAGTAGCTTTTTCAGTGCCTCGGCGCTGCCACTGAACTAAAACCAAAGGAATGACTTTGTTCCGCAAAACCTTATCCTTATAATCCAGGATACGAATAGCTTTCTCAACATAGGTCAAATCCTTGTTCACCTGAACTTCAGACCGCTGCAGAATATGAGATTCATCCACCATATACCATCGCAACAGAGATACGTGGAACATGTCGTGAATATTGGATAGATGCGGTGGTAAAGCTAGTCGATAAGCCAAATCGCCGATGCTCTCCAAGATCTCAAACGGACCGATAAACCTGGGAGACAACTTGCCCTTAAGACCAAATCTGAGAATCTTATGGAAAGGTGACACTCTCAAAAATAATTTCTCCCCGACATCGAACTGCAAAGGCCTACGCTTGATATTAGCATAGCTGGCCTGACGATCCTGTGAAGTCTTAATCCGTTTCTTGATCTGATCAACAATGTCTATCGCCTGCTGGATAAACTCCGGTCCCTCAGCCTGTCTCTCCCCCACTTCTTCCCTGAAGAGTGGAGTACGACAACGTTGCCCGTACAACGCCTCAAAAGGTTTCATCCCAATACTTGTATGATAGCTGTTGTTGTACGCGAACTCGATCAATGGCAAATGATCTTGCCAGGCTGAACCAAAATCCATGACGCACGCTCTAAGCATATCCTCCAAAGTACGGATAGTGCACTCCGACTGACCATCAGTCTCCGGATGATAGGCAGTACTCAAACTGAGAGTAGTACCCATCGCACGCTGAACACTCCCCCAGAATCTAGAAGTAAACCTGGGGTCCCGATCGCTGACAATGCTCACAGGCACTCCATGAAGTCGAACGATCTCCTGAATGTACATCCGTGCCATGCGATCCACAGAGTAATCTCGGCTATAGGCAATGAAATGCGCTGACTTGGTGAGTCGGTCCACCACAACCCAGATAGCATCACAGTTCCTCTGGGATACCGGCAAATGGGTCACAAAGTCCACTGTGTTCTGCCTTGACCTGTTTACACACCAAACATCTCGAAACAAACTGATAAACACTGCGTTTCATTCCCTTCCACCAGAAATGAGTGCGTAGATCCTTGTACATCTTGTTGCTCCTAGGATGAATACTCAACTTAGTGCGATGTGCTTGAGACAAAATATTCTCTCACAACTCTTCATCCTGCGGAATCACAAGTCTACCAGACAAACACAGAAAGCCATCTGATTGATAGTGAAATCCATATGAGCTACCCTCGTTAGCTAGATGAGCCAAACGCTGGGTCTTTGAATCAGACATCTGAGCATCTCGAATCCGTGAATACAAAGCGGGCTCAGATAGTATTGCAAACATCTGGATACTCTGCATACCTTTCTTATGCTTGAAGGTATATCCCGAAGTAAAATAGTCACTGATCGCACTAGACATCGAACAAGTCTGAAGTGCGGATAGTCGCACCTTGCGACTCAAAGCATCAGCGGTGAGATTAGCAGTTCCCGGATGGTACTTAATCTCGCAATCATAGTCCTTAAGCAAGTCCATCCAACGTCTCTGCCTCATGTTCAACTCCGCCTGAGTGAACAAATACTTGAGACTCTTATGGTCGGTGAAGATCTCAAATTTCTCGCCTTACAGATAATGAAGCCAGATCTTCAAAGCGAACACAATGGCTACCAATTCCAAATCATGGACTGGGTAGTTGTCCTCATGAAGCTTCAGCTGTCTGGAAGCGTATGTGATCACATGCCCATTCTGAGTTAGGACACAACCAAACCCCTGAAGAGAAGCATCAGTGTACACCACATACCCTCCAGATCCTGACGGTAATGCCAAGACTGGCGCAGTAGTCAACCGTCGTCGAAGCTCACAGAAATTCTCCTCACACTCGGAGGACCACTCGAAATCCACACCCTTGCGGGTAAGCTGCGTCAAAGGTCGAGCTAGTTGAGAGAAGTTCAGAATGAAGCGACGATAATACCCTGCTAGACCCAGAAAACTACGGATCTCAGCAACTGTCGTCGGACGCGACCAATTAATACTGCTTCAATCTTGCTTGGGTCAACAAAAATCCCCTCCCTGGATATGATATGGCCAAGAAAGACCACTCGATCCATCCTGAACTCACACTTGCTCAGCTTGGCGTACAATTGCTCATCTCGAAGAGTCTGCAGTACCAACCGCAAGTGAGAAACATGCTCTTCCGTATTACACGAATACACCAAGATGTCGTCAATGAAGACTACAACAAACTTGTCCAAATACTCCCTGAAGACACGGTTCATCAGATCCATGAAAATAGCCGGCGCATTAGTCAAACCAAATGTCATCACTAGGAACTCGTAATGCCCATAGCGAGTACGGAATGCAGTCTTGGCTACGTCCTGATCACGGACTCTCAAATAATGATATCCAGATCTCAAGTCAATCTTGGAGTAAACTGACGTGCCCTGCAGCTGATCAAACAAGTCATCAATGCAAGGCAACGGATACTTGTTCTTCACTGTAACACGATTCAGCTGCCTATATTCAATGCACAGCCGCATCGACCCATCCTTCTTCTTCACGAAGAGAACAGGAGCTCCCCAAGGAGATACACTAGGACGAATGTATCCCTTGTCCAAAAGATCTTGTAGCTGATTCTTCAACTCACGCATCTCTGATGGAGCCAGACGATACGGTGCTCGAGAAATAGGTGAAGTACCCGGCATCAACTCTATGTCAAACTCGACTTCCCTAGCAGGAGGAAAACCCGGAATCTCATCAAGAAATACATCTGGAAATTCATCCACAACAGGAATGCTCTCTATCCCAATGCTCTCAGCGGACAAATCAACTGCATAGATAAGGTAGCCTTCCCCGACAGACTCTAGAGCTCGACAGGCTCTCAAAGCTGATACCAAAGGCATCGGGGGTCGCGCTCCGTCTCCATAGAAAAACCAGCTCTCACTCCCCTCCGGATGAAAGCGTACTAATCTCTGATAGCAGTCCACTGAAGCTCGATAGGTAGTCAATATATCTATTCCCAGAATGCAATAAATGTCTTCCATCGCCAGGACCATGAGATTCGCTAACAGAATGTTCCCTTCGAACTCTAAAGGGCAACCCATCACTAGACGTTTAGCCAAAGCAGATTGGCCTATCGGAGTAGAAACAGACATCACTACGTCTAGTGCAATGCATGGTAATTTGTGCTTCTTAACAAAACGTGCAGAAATGAAGTAATGAGATGCACCAGTGTCAATAAGTACAAGAGTAGGTATACCATAAAGCAGAAATGTATCTGCGATGACTTTCTCATTCTCCTCCACAGCCTGATCATGCCTCAAGGCAAACACCTGGCCAAAAGCTCATGTCCTCAAATGAGAACTCCCAGTAGGCTGTCCCTGCGACCTCTGCTGAACGGTGGCCTGAAAACCAGATCCTGAACCGCCTCCCCCAGATAGTGGACAATCCCTCCGGATGTGACCCACCTCGAGTGAAACGACCCTAACTACTCGCTACTAGACTATAATTAAAATAAAGGAAAATTACGGATTTTTAAAAATTTTGCCATGACCTATTTGTAAAACAAATAAGCCATCAAGACTCAAACAGCAATTTAAATAAGGAAAGAAAATTGACTTCAAAACTTAAGTGCGTTAAACATAAACATGCAATCCTAGTAACCACCTCCCGGTTACAGCATAAAGTAAACTAAAGCATTTAAAATTAATTCCAATGATAATCATAAACTTGCAAAAGCGGAAAACGTACTTCAAAACATAAGTTGTAGCACAGGGAATGCACATCCTGGCTATAAATACTACAAGATCTCAAATAATACTTCATTATTACAAATTCGATAACTGTGCGGAAAAACATAAACTAAAAGGAAGCAACGGTCACTGGGCCTCGCACTACCGATGGCCTCATCCCAGTAGATCACAACCCTCCGTCTCCTCCACAAAATCCTCACTTGCAAACATTCAAGCATAGTGAGTCTAAAGACTCAACAAGCATAACTAGGATAATAACAAGGGTTTAAAATACGTGATGCAAAAACTCAACTTAAACTGTAATATGCATGAAACTAGAAAGATATAGAAATCATGCATTAATGAACTCACACTATGATAAACTTTAACTTTCATAACATTCAACTTAGACTCATGCATAACTGAAAGACTGACATCAATGCAAAACGAGTCAACTAAAATTGTGAAACTTTAACTTTTAAACTTTTCTTTACTTTTTCCTCTTAGAAATCCGATCCCTGATTTGTGAACCTCTGTTTCGATCATGATCATGGCTGCAGTGCACTATGCCGGCAAGACGACGAGATTTCTCCCGACGAACTTAACCCCTCTATGGCAAGGAGACCGAGATGCCTCCCGATCCCACATTGCCCCTCTGTGGAAAAGGTAAACAAGATGTCTCTTGCTCCTTGCCTAACCTCTATAACCTCTTGGTGAGTAGACCGAGGCATCCCCCGGCCTAGCAACACCCCTCTTGTCACAAACAGATCACTTCATTCAAAAATATTTGTTTTCTTTTCCCTTTTCATTTATAAAGACTCAACTCATACATTAAAGGGCATGCAAACAAGTAAACTTCCTTTTTTTTTATTAAACTGAAGAACACGTCAAATGCACACGAATAAGAAATCTTTAAGACATGAGTCTCGACTCGAAAATGTGAGTTTAAGGTGGATGAGTGGCTGCCCCTAAGTCCAAAGAAGACAACTTACCCAACAAAATCCTCAAACTTGACTTAACTCGAGCAAGTAAACCGAAAAGCCGTTAACTTTGTCATGCCTTATCCAAAACCCGTCCCGCTTGAACCGACACTCAACAAACACTCCAAATCATCCCAAGGAATAGGTGGTATCATCAAAAGATCAAAAGAGCAAATTTTCAAAACACAAAAATCGGACAGCCCCTATTAAAAGGAAAAATCTGCACTTACACCCAATTTTGAAAAATCCATAACTCACTCAATTCTTATCCGAATCGAGCCTATTTTATATCGACGCGACCACAACGACACGAACTTTACTATGGTTCAGACCAAACACTGCCCAGACCTCAGACCAGCCCTGCCCTGCCCCGTGAACAGTACTGCCCTGCACCTCACACACCTCCAATTCCAACAATTCAAACACTTAGCCCACTTTCCTCAACTTATCTCCACACCAAACACCAAAACACCTCAAATAACCTCTCTTAGGACTTTTCCCAAACACTTGGGCTACACTCAATCCACACTTTCACAACACATATCAAGAACATCAAGAATTAACCATCAAAACTCCAAGATGTTGAACAATCAATCAAGACCAATGCAAGACCATTAAATACTTCAACATCAATTAAATTTCAGCCCCTACACATGCAAAATTTCAAAATTTAGGTCCTTATACATTCTGAAAATTCGAATTTTGGCAAGAACATCCATATAAATCCATGTCATTGCACATATACTCAACATTAAATCACATAAACTCAACCCCATAACACATTTAGCAAAATCAGCCCCTTAAATGCCCAAATTCGAAACCCTAACATCACAACATCATGCATTTTCGAAATTATTGCAAGAAGTCTTAAGGGTGGGGGTAGATATTGCTTGAATGTTAGCCCAAAGAAATAGTTACACTTGCCTTCACCAATCTACCAACAAATTTCGAACAAGAAGAGGAGATGAGAGTGGAACTTCAACCAAACACCAAGCTAAGCACCTAGGGGAGCTTCTCCGGTGGCTGGGACGGCGGCAGGCAGCGGCAGGCACTTGGCCAAGAGGGAGCTTCAAGGGAGAAGGGAGAAGTGGGCGGCTAGGGCTAGGGTTTGGGAGTTAGGGTTTGTGTCTTGATTTTAATTAAAATGTTTTAATGATAGTGTAAATTAAAAGTGTAGTGTATTGTGTGTAGTGTTTTAAAATTTCACTTGTACTAGCAAAAGTACTACTTGTACTATTAAAACTTTTTACCTCAAACTTTTTGCTATTTTCAAACTTCTAAATTTAAAATTTCAACTCTCAACATTTTAATTGAAATTCCACTAACCCGGATTTAATAAAATCCTATTTTATGGAAAATTTAGAAAATAACCCAAAAAAATGATAAAATTGCTTTTTGACCCCTAAAAATTCAAAATTTGCATTTTTGGCCAAAACCCCTCTTTTACCTCTAACTTAAAATCTTAAAATTAAAAATCTTGAAAATAAACCACCGAAGCCCACCGTCGTCGCCTGCCTGGATAAAAATTACTAACTAAACCGTTCAAGGCATTTAATTCAAATAAGTCAAGCAAGGCTAACTTTAACTGAAACTTAAACAATTAACTACAAGAAATAAAATATAAATACTGAAAATAATTTTTAGGCATGATTTTCAAATTTTAGAAGTTCTTGGTGCTACACCTCGCCGCAACGAAAACAAGCTCCAGAAGCTCTACGGCACTTATCGGATGGATGGTTCTTCCCACAGTGATCACACTTGTCCTTCCTACCGAAACGAACAACACCAGCAGAGCCAGAGGAAGAAGAAGTAGATTCAGACTTCTTGAAAGATTGGGCACGGGGACCCAAAGAACTAGCAGGTCTCGACTGAGAGAAAGACCTGTTTCGCCGAATACTGTCCTTCACCTGGTGACAACGGCTCACCAAACCCTCGTAGGACATGTCGTCGCCAACCGCCACACAGTCATGGATCTCAGGGTTAAGGCCCTGAAGGAACATGTTATACTTCATATGGGAGCTGTCAGCAATCTCCGGACAATAAGATAACAGATCGAGAAACTTCTGCTGATATTCCTCGATGTTCATGTCTCCCTGACGCAGACTCAGAAGTTCACCTGCCTTTGCCTGTCGGAGAGCAGGAGGGAAATACATCTTGTAGAAAGTTGTACGAAACTCGGCCCAGGTGGCCACTCCTGTTAGAGTAGGTGCCCGTCGAGCCAATGTGTTGACCGATGGTCCTTGAGAGAACTCTTGTATGACAATCTTTATTTTAATAATATTTGACATTATTTAATTTGGCACATCTTTATCTTTATACTCATGCAAGCTGCATAGATAAAGCCCTTGAATATACAAATACTAGAAAGAATATGAAATGGTCATGTGATGACTATCATGAAACTCATATTTGGAATACTGTATATTCTAAACTGTTCCTAGTCGATTCAGCCGCCATAAAGAAGGATAAAGGCCGCTCGAGCTTGAGACTAGTATTTGCGATGTGAGTACCATGTTTCATTGGTAGGGGACATGGAGATGTCCAAGCATGCAAATAGGTGCTCCTTGTAGAGTGCTCTGAACAACCCTCCCTAAAGGATTTTCCAAGTGGTTCTCACTTATCGAGTGGAGAAGTCCTAGTTTATGGTTGTACACCATTAGTCCTTATAACCCGGGACAACATGGAGACTCTATATGCTAGTGCTTCACTTTGACTTGTTTACCGACTCATCTAGGGTCATCAGGTGGCAATGTTGGGTGTTGTGACGAAACATATAGGAGTCAATGCATTGTAGTCGGGGATTCATCGCTTACATACGGGTATGGATATCCTATGTTATATCATGCATACGTAGCTTGAAATCTCTGATCAGAGTAAGTGTAATTAAGAAAGGAGTTTCTTGAATTACATTTTCGATGCAACTACGGCATGACACATAGTTATGATTCAATGACAACTCTCGATAAACCAATGGTTGTCGAATCGGTCGGGATATATGAGTTAAAGGGACCGTACTGTACGCTAACCATAATTGATTGGTTCTTGCAGGCACTATCATTTGATACCTAGGGAGTCATGTAAGCGATGCTGCTAGACGTTTACATGACTGGTTGGGTACTATCAGACTTGAGTTTTCTGACGTTCTTATTATCAATGTGTTGATCAATAAGAATGGAGCTATATATAGGGTATGCTCATATAAGGGACTTGTTGATCCCGAATCACATGGAGATGTGAACCCACTGCTAGTTGTATCAGTGAACCATTAAGGGTCACACAAGTACTAGCTTTTTAGATCCCGTTGAGATTAAAATAAGTTCAATGTGTTGAACAACTTATAAAGGAGTTTATAAGTAAAATAAATTAGAAGTTTGACTTCTAAATTGGAGAAAGAATGGAATAAGTAACTTTTAATTTGTGAATGTGTTCCAAGATTAAAAGTTGACTTAAAATAATTAGTTTATGAAAATGGTGATTTTCTAAACTATTATTTTGAACTTAGTTAATTAATTCAAGTGTTGAATTAATTTAACACTAGTTGACATTTTAATGTATAAATAATTAAACACTATTGAGTCTTGTAGAGCTCAAATAAAATAGTGTTATATAAATTGTTACTAGTGTACTTGAATGAGTTCAAGTTGAATTTAATTAATTGATTAAACTTAAATGGGTTTAGGTTTAATATTTAATTAAAATAAGTTCAAAATACCATTTAAATATATATATATTTATATATATATATATAGGCGTGTATATATATATATAATATATATATATGTACGTGTGTGATGGAATTTGAAGGGTTGGAAGATTGGATGCAATTTTCCATGCAAGTCATGCATTGTTCTATGCATGGTTTTAATTGTATCTAATCAATTCTTCTCCATTAATATAATATACACACATTACACAATTCATTCCATTCCAACTTTAAGTGGTCGAACCCTCTCCAAAATATTCTCCAAATTTTTCTTTCATTTTTGATGGTGAAGAAAATCATATCTCAATGCTAAATTCTCTAAATATTCTAGTGCATATTTAGAGCGGATTTAGATCGTCTAGTCGTGGACCTAATTCGGAGGCTCGAAGTGTTGAATCCATTTTGAGCAAGGAGTGCTCTTGGAAGCTTATAGATTGAGTCTACCTTTTTTCAAGAGCCTAGTTGTTTATCAACTTGGTTGGAGCCATAAATCAATCTTTGAGATTGATAGGTAAAATTCTAAACACCCTATGGTTGTTTGAGTTTTTGAATACTACACAAGTGCTCGGATTTCTTTTATTAAAAATTTTTATATTTCCGCTGCGTTTTCGGGCACGAGTTAACCGATCCCCTACAGTGGTATCAGAGACTAGGTTACTCTTTTGTGTAGTATTTGTTGGATATTATGTTGAGGTCAATTTCTAACCACATAAGAAAATCAAGATTTATCAATTTTGGGCTGTTTTTATAAATTTTTTTTTTTATGGTTTCGGGCAGCCCATAGGCTGCCCGAAGGTGTCCTAGGGGCAGCCGTGGGCTGCCCCATATTTTTAATAAAAAAAATAAAAAAATTTGGCCGGAATCCGGCGACGGAGTTTCGGTGACGACTATGACGACTTGAGTTTTTCAAAAGGTGTTTTGGAATATCATGTGTCATAGGCCCTAAATTGTTAAATATATTATAGTTGATTTTTATGAAAAATTAAACTTTATAATATATGATTTTTCTCATAAAATAAATAGTTAAAGTGTGACTTTGATTATTTATAGTAAATTGTGATTTACAAGAAATTTAATTATAAATAAATAAATTTGAAAGTAAACAAAGGTGTTTGTTTATTTTGTTAATTTATTTTATAATTGTGGTGGTTAGTGATTGGACCAAGATATATAATATTTGATCAATTTATTATTGAGATAATTAATTGATGGTGTATGATATGTGATATTGTGCATGAAGGATGATTAAAAGCCCAAGACCAATTTGCTAGGTGTATGCTAGGATATTTTGTGTTGAATGGTTGTAATAATTATCAAATTACAAAGTGGGCTTGGTTTATGGCCCGTTCCCACCCCATGAGATGTATCCCTATTTGCCATGGATATTTTCATGTAAAATATTTGATAGCGGAAGTTCAAGATTGGAAGATGGTGGGCCATGATGAATTATGAAGATCCAAGACATGTAAATATTGGAAGCTTATGTAATTGTTGCATTTGCATCTCATGCATTCCCTAGGAATTGGACCTAGGCCCGTTCTTGGCTCACACGGGCCAAATAGTTTTTGGGGCGATTGATCATCCTTGTTAATTAGTATGTGCGTTATTATTTTATAATAACAAAGTTGCATGAATCCGGCAAACATACGATCAAACATGGCGATCTTTAAAATTAATGATGAGACCTTTTTCAAAATTAAAAACCCTCATTTTTAATTAGATTCAAAATTTATATCAAGCCCGAAAAGGGGAATTATAAATGTGTTTATAATTTCCATGTCTTCCATCGACAATAGATGCATGACGTGTAGTAGCCCGAACCCTAATTGAGTAATTAAAGGATTAATGCTAATTAAATAAATTGGGGATTGGACGGATCGGAAGCTCCGAAGGGACGATCGGAAGCTCCGATCGGGATCGGAAGCTCCGATGAGGATCGGAGGCACCGATGATATTACGTCATCCATGACGTGTGGCTGGATCGGAAGCTCCGATCAGGACCGGAGGCTCCGATCACCCCTATCCGGAGTCATCAAGTGATATTTTGACACGTGGCAGATCAGGATCTTCGGAAGCTCCGATGGCAGGATCGGACGTTCCGATCCAGGTTCGGACGTTCCGATCGAGGATCCGAGGCTCCGATCGTTGTCTATAAATAGAAGGCCGAGACTTCATTTCTCCTTGCCAATTCCGGATTTCCTCCCTATTTCTAGTCATATTCGAGCTGTTCTAGTCTTCTTAGGCTTGGTCCGGAGGTCGGAGAGGCGTTCGGTAGTCGTAGCGGAGTTGTGCCCAAGTTCTGGAGGCATCGACATCAAAGGGCTAACAACGGACGCAGGTATAGCTTTGAGCTCCTAAAAATATTTAGGAGTATGCTATAGCTTAGTTAAGGCTTTTAGGGCGCTATAATGATAGTAGTATCATTTCGCTGTGTAGGCGGACTTTAGGCTGGGACTTAGAGCTGGTAGTGCCTACCTGGTATTTGAGGTACGAAAGTACTGTTCGAGATATCCTGACTGAGTATGCATGTATTATGTGACTGCATGATTTATATGCCATGATATTATGCTGCATTCATTTGCATCTTGCTGTATCTCCTTCGAGATGTCTGTAGTAGGGTTGTACCCTATCCTGTTAGTGGATGGACTTCCATCGATTTGGGTCCGGCGTATCCACAGTTATCTCGGTATGGGAGCCACCTCCTGAAGCGACGGCACAACGTGCTACATACCAGGGCCCGGTCTGTCTCTGTTATCTGATCCTTGACCTCGAGTCTATAGGGAGTTCACTTTGCATGCATGTATACTCATACTCTCGCACTGAGCGTTTTATGCTCACGTCTCGTACTCTGTATTTTCTGGACACCCTATTCCATGGGGCAGGATTGCGATTGGACGAGGAGGGTGGATCCAGGAGGGGCTAGTCAGTGGTTGGCCAGCTGGAGCTTCGTCTAGGCTTTATTACTGTTGTTTGGGTTTATACAGCTATTCGATTTAGTTTTATATTATTGGATAATTACAGATTCCTTTACTTGGGATTGTATAATGTTATTGGTTTCCGCAGTTTTATTCTGATATCTGTTTTATTAAGTTAATTGCATGCCTAAGTTCTGTTTAGTAGGTGATCCGGGTAAGGGTCACTACATTTATGGTATCAGAGCATGCAAAAGATTTCTTGGGATTTAGTCTCATCTTGAGGTATTTTTGTAGATGTCAAATCGTGACGACCAGAGTTCTCATGGCAGTGTTGGTGGGCGTTGGGGTGATGCCGACCGGGAGCCTCGTCGAGAACGGCGTCATCGTCACCATGACGACGAGCGTTTCACTGTGCGTCGATTCTTAGCTATGGGTCCTAAGCCCTTAGTTGGAGGTGAGTCTCCGGAAGATGCGGAGAACTGGTTAGACCGCATGGAGACGACTTTTCAGACTTTCCAATGCACCGATGAGCAGAAGGTGGAGACCCTTGGCTATCTTCTGGATGGGCGTGCGCGTAGGTGGTGGAGGTTTACTTCTGCACCTTTTGTTGCGGCGAGAGGAGTGGCCACCTGGGCCGAGTTCCGCACAGCTTTCCAAAAGCGGTATTTTCCTCCTGCACTCCGTCAGTCGAAGGCAGGCGAGCTACTGAGTCTGCGACAGGGAACTATGTCTATCGATGAGTATCAGCAGAGGTTCTTTGATCTGCTATCCTATTGCCCCGAGATTGCTGATAGCTCAGAGATGAAGTATAATCTGTTCCTTCAGGGCCTTAACCCTGAGATCCATGACCGTGTGGCGGTTGGCGACGACATGTCCTACGAGGGTTTGGTGAGCCGTTGTCACCAGGCGGAGGACAGCATATGGCGGAACAGGTCTTTCTCTCAGTCGAGACCTGCTAATTCTTTGGGTCCCCGTGCCCAAACTTTCAAGAAGTCTGGATCTTCTTCTTCCTCTGGTTCTGGAGGTGTTGTCCGTTTTGGTAAGAAGGACAAGTGTGATCACTGTGGGAAGAACCATCCATCCGACAAGTGTCGTAGAGCTTCTGGAGCTTGTTTCCGTTGTGGAGAGACTGGTCATATCCGGAGAAATTGTCCAATGTCTGGGGGAGGCGGTTATGGTTCTGGTTCAGGATCGGGTTCTCAGGCTACCGTACAGCAGAGGTCGCAGGGACAGTCTGCTGGGAGTTCTCATTTGAGGCCACGAGCTTCTGGCCAGGTGTTTGCCCTGAGACATGATCAGGCTGTGGAGGAGAATGAGAAAGTCATCGCAGGTACATTTATGCTTTATGGTATACCTGCTCTTGTACTTATTGACACTGGTGCATCTCATTCCTTCATTTCTGCACGTTTTGTTAAGAGGCATAAGTTACCATGCATTGCACTAGACGTAGTGATGTCTGTTTCTACTCCGACGGGCCAATCTGCTTTGGCTAAGCGTCTAGTGATGGGTTGCCCTTTAGAGTTTGAAGGGAACGTTCTGTTGGTGAATCTCATGGTCCTGGCGATGGACGACTTTGATTGCATTCTGGGAATAGATGTGCTGACTACCTATCGAGCTTCAGTGGACTGCTATCAGAGATTAGTACGCTTTCATCCGGAAGGGAGTGAGAGTTGGTTTTTCTATGGTGAGGGAGCGCGACCCCCGATGCCTTTGGTATCAGCTTTGAGAGCCTGTCGAGCTCTAGAGTCTGGCGGGGAAGGCTACTTTATCTATGCAGTTGATTTGTCCGCTGAGAGTATTGGGATAGAGAGCATTCCTGTTGTAGATGAATTTCCAGATGTGTTTCCTGATGAGATTCCGGGTTTTCCTCCTGCTAGGGAAGTCGAGTTTGGCATAGAGTTGATGCCGGGTACATCGCCTATTTCTAGAGCACCGTATCGTCTGGCTCCGTCAGAGATGCGTGAGTTGAAGAATCAGCTACAGGATCTTTTGGACAAGGGGTACATTCGTCCTAGTGTATCTCCTTGGGGAGCTCCTGTACTCTTCGTGAAGAAGAAGGATGGGTCGATGCGGCTGTGCATTGACTATCGGCAGCTGAATCGAGTCACTGTGAAGAACAAGTATCCGTTGCCTCGCATTGATGACTTGTTTGACCAGCTGCAGGGCACATCAATTTACTCCAAGATTGACTTGAGATCTGGGTATCATCAGTTGAGAGTCCGTGATCAGGACGTAGCCAAGACTGCATTCCGTACTCGCTATGGGCATTACGAGTTCCTAGTGATGCCATTTGGTTTGACTAATGCGCCGGCTATATTCATGGATCTGATGAACCGTGTCTTCAGGGAGTACTTGGACAAGTTTGTCGTGGTCTTCATTGACGACATCTTGGTGTATTCGCGTAATACGGAAGAGCATGTTTCTCACTTGCGGTTGGTACTGCAGACTCTTCGAGATGAGCAATTGTACGCCAAGCTGAGCAAGTGTGAGTTCTGGATGGATAGAGTGGTCTTTCTTGGCCATATCATATCCAGGGAGGGGATTTCTGTTGATCCAAGCAAGATTGAAGCGGTACTTAATTGGTCGCGTCCGACGACAATTGCTGAGATCCGTAGTTTTCTGGGTCTAGCAGGGTATTATCGTCGCTTCATTCTGAATTTCTCTCAGTTAGCTCGACCGTTGACGCAGCTTACCCGCAAGGGTGTGGATTTTGAGTGGTCCTCCGAGTGTGAGGAGAATTTCCATGAGCTTCGACGGCGGTTGACTTCTGCGCCGGTGTTACCTTTGTAGTTCGAGGTCGGGGAGAAAGTGTTTCTGAGAGTGTCACCTTTCCGCAAGATTCTCAGATTTGGCCTTAAGGGCAAGTTTTCTCCCAGATTTATCGGTCCGTTTGAGATCTTAGAGAGCATTGGCGATTTTGCTTATCGACTAGCTTTGCCACCGCATCTATCCAGTATTCACGACGTGTTCCACGTATCTCTGTTGCGACGGTATGTGGCGGATGAATCTCATATTCTGCAGCGGTCTGAGGTTCAGGTAGACAAGGATTTGACTTATGTTGAGAAACCTACTCGTATCCTGGATTATAAGGATAAGGTTTTACGGAACAAAGTCATTCCTTTGGTTTTAGTTCAGTGGCAGCGCCGAGGCACTGAGGAAGCTACTTGGGAGCTTGAGGACAGGATGCGTAAAGACCATCCTGAGTTTGTTTTGATTTCATTCTTTAAGTTGTATTTAGTTGCAAACTCTGTAAACGTTTGATTTGAATAAAGAATGTTTCTGATTTCTGTATTTGCATTCGGTACTTAAGATTTGATTTCGAGGACGAAATATCTTAAGTGGGGGAGAATGTAGTAGCCCGAACCCTAATTGAGTAATTAAAGGATTAATGCTAATTAAATAAATTGGGGATTGGACGGATCGGAAGCTCCGAAGGGACGATCGAAAGCTCCGATCGGGATCGGAAGCTCCGATGAGGATCGGAGGCACCGATGATATTACGTCATCCATGACGTGTGGCTGGATCGGAAGCTCCGATCAGGACCGGAGGCTCCGATCACCCCTATCCGGAGTCATCAAGTGATATTTTGACACGTGGCAGATCAGGATCTTCGGAAGCTCCGATGGCAGGATCGGACGTTCCGATCCAGGTTCGGACGTTCCGATCGAGGATCGGAGGCTCCGATCGTTGTCTATAAATAGAAGGCCGAGACTTCATTTCTCCTTGCCAATTCCGGATTTCCTCCCTATTTCTAGTCATATTCGAGCTGTTCTAGTCTTCTTAGGCTTGGTCCGAAGGTCGGAGAGGCGTTCGGTAGTCGTAGCGGAGTTGTGCCCAAGTTCTGGAGGCATCGACATCAAAGGGCTAACGACGGACGCAGGTATAGCTTTGAGCTCCTAAAAATATTTAGGAGTATGCTATAGCTTAGTTAAGGCTTTTAGGGCGCTATAATGATAGTAGTATCATTTCGCTGTGTAGGCGGACTTTAGGCTGGGACTTAGAGCTGGTAGTGCCTACCTTGTATTTGAGGTACGAAAGTACTGTTCGAGATATCCTGACTGAGTATGCATGTATTATGTGACTGCATGATTTATATGCCATGATATTATGCTGCATTCATTTGCATCTTGCTGTATCTTCTTCGAGATGTCTGTAGTAGGGTTGTACCCTATCCTGTTAGTGGATGGACTTCCATCGATTTGGGTCTGGCGTATCCACAGTTATCTCGGTATGGGAGCCACCTCCTGAAGCGACGGCACAGCGTGCTACATACCAGGGCCCGGTCTGTCTCTGTTATCTGATCCTTGACCTCGAGTCTATAGGGAGTTCACTTTGCATGCATGTATACTCATACTCTCGCACTGAGCGTTTTATGCTCACGTCTCGTACTCTGTATTTTCTGGACACCCTATTCCATGGGGCAGGTTTGCGATTGGACGAGGAGGGTGGATCCAGGAGGGGCTAGTCAGTGGTTGGCCAGCTGGAGCTTCGTCTAGGCTTTATTACTGTTGTTTGGGTTTATACAGCTATTCGATTTGGTTGTATATTATTGGATAATTACAGATTCCTTTACTTGGGATTGTATAATGTTATTGGTTTCCGCAGTTTTATTCTGATATCTGTTTTATTAAGTTAATTGCATGCCTAAGTTCTGTTTAGTAGGTGATCCGGGTAAGGGTCACTACATGACGAACGCTACCCGTATTCAATACTCAGCTCATATTATTGGGGGTTTTGGATGCTGGAAAGCTGTGACATCCATTGACATGGTGATGTGAACTACGTGGAACTCCCATGACTTCGGCTCATATTATTGGGGAACTCATGGCGACCGTCCATTAAGGTTCGATATCGATGGGTAAGACTTGACACGTAAAGATGAACGACGTCATTTTATTGGGTCCTAATCAAGCGTGAGACAAAAGTTTACGTAAGGGTTGTATGGAGATGCAATTGGAAACTACCTTTTAGAAATTATGATTGGCTGATATTATTCGGGATCGTAATTGGCTAATTGGACCTTATGTACCTACTGAGGAAAGGAGTTTTCCATTTTTTACTAGAGGGTAGTAAAAATGTCAAAAACAGTGGGAGTAAATATTTATAAAGTTAAAGTCCACACTTTATATATTATTGAATATTTTAAAATAGTCATTGACATTTATCTGTTATTATTTTTCAGTACAAGTTTTGACAATGTCATCAATTCGCAATCCGCTATCTACTATACTCGACAAATATTTACTGACCGGTCCAAATTACCTCGATTGGCTAAGAAATTTGAAAATCGTCTTGAACTCGGAGAGGATTGCATACACACTTGATGAGTCGCCCCCTGATACGGCTCCGACTGATTGTAGCCCTGAGGAGCTACAGACTTACAAGGATTGGTGTGACCATGACTTGAAAGCCAAGTGTTATATGCATGCTTCTATGAATGATGAGCTTCAGCGACGTTTTGAGAGTGCAAAGCATGCTGCTGACATTCATTTGCATCTCAAAGAACTCTTTGGTGAACAAACACGCCCACTTCGACATGCGATTGTCAAGGAGCTAATCACTTTGCGCATGCGAGATGGGGCTTTGGTCCATGAGCATGGCCTGAAGTTGATTGGGCTCGTGGAGAAACTCGTTAGCATGGATCTTGTGCTACCAACTGAGTTGACCACAGACGTGTTGCTCTTGTCACTGCCTAGCTCATTTGATCCTTTTGTGGTGAATTTCAACATGAACAGGTTAGATCCAACCCTTGAGGAGTTGGTTAACATGCTTGTTACGTTTGAATCCACAATCAAAAAAGAGAATCCGGTTCTTTATGTGGGATCTTCATCTGGTTCAAAGAATAGACCACATGGGAAGGGAAAGAAGCGTTCCTTCCATGCTCCCAAAAAGAACGTGCCCTTGAAGAGGCAGGCTCTGAGTCCCGTTGTGGTAGCCACACCAGTTAAGGCTAACAAGACTAATGATGTCTGTCATCACTGTAAGAAACCTGGACATTGGAAACGTAATTGCAAGGAATATCTTGACCAGAATGGTTCTGGAAAAGGTATGTTCTACATTGAAGTAAACATTTCACTTAACTCTTTTTCTTGGGTATTGGATACCGGCTGTGGCTCACATCTCTGTAATGATTTGCAGGTGATGGCAAGAAGTAGGAGACTCAGAGATGGTGAGACCTTCTTAAGGATGAGCAATGGGGCAAGAGTTGCAGCCAAAGCTATTGGAGATGTTTACTTATTGTTGGACAATGATTTTAAATTATGTTTGTGAGATGTTTTGTTTGTACTAGATTTGGTGAAAAACATTGTTTCCATTTCTATGCTTGATAAAGATGGATATTCTTGTTTATTTGGCAAAGGTGTTTGCAATATTTACAAGAATGAATGTTTAATTGGTACAGGACAATTGGAAAATGATCTCTATAATTTAAAATTGAAAGATATTCCTATGTATAATGTCCAAGAGATATCAACAACATCCAAAAGAAAACAAGATACTCTAAATCCAGCACACTTATGGCATGCTCGATTAGGTCATATATCTTTTAAAAGGATGAACAAGCTAGTGGGAGAAGGCATGTTTGATATGTCTGATATTAATTCTCTTACTACTTGTGAACCCTGTCTAAAAGGAAAGATGATCAAAATTCCCTTTAAGGGCCATGTGGAGCGAGCCAAGGGACTGTTGGATTTGATCCATACAGATGTGTGTGGTCCACTTAGCATCACCATTAAGCACGGACATTCTTACTTCATTACCTTTACCGATGACTTCTCTAGGTATAGGTATGTGTATTTGATGAAATACAAATCTGAAGCTTTTGAAAAGTTCAAAGAATTCAGAAATGAAGTAGAAAAACAATTGGGACGAAGCATCAAGGCACTTCGATCGGATCAAGGTGGTGATTATTGAGTACTGAATTTCAAGAGTATCTTAGGGAGAATGGGATTCTCTCACAGTGGACTCCTCCTAGTACACCTCAGTTGAATGGTGTTTCAGAACGTCGTAATCGAACTTTGATGGACATGGTTCGGTCTATGATGGGGTTCACGGAGTTGCCGCCATCCTTTTGGGGATATGCACTTGAGACAGTGACACTGTTGTTGAACAATGTCCATTCAAAGGCAGTTGATAAGACACCATATGAGATATGGATGGGAAAATCTCCAAAGTATTCTTATCTAAGAATATGGGGATGCCCTGCTTATGTGAAGCAGATAGTGGGAGATAAATTGGATGCTCGATCCATTTTATGCTACTTCGTAGGATATCCAAGGAATTTGGTTGGATATTATTCCTATCATCCCAAAGAAACAAAGGTGTTTGTTTCTAGGAATGCAACCTTCTTGGAGAAGGAATTTCTATTGGATAGAAAATGGGAGATGATAGAACTCGAAGAAGTTTGAGAAACACCCAGGATTGTGGAACCCACACCCGAACAGCCAAGAGAGGAGATACAAGCTCCTAGAAGATCCGAGAGGATCTCAAGACCACCTATGAGGTATGGTCTGCTTCTTGAAGAGGGCCAAGATGAGCCTGACCATGGATGTGATCCAAGGACCTTCAAGGAAGCATTGTCTGATGCCGATTCATCCAAGTGGCTTGAAGCTATGGAATCTGAGATGAATTCCATGTATTCGAACCAAGTGTGGAATCTTGTGGATCCACCTAAAGGAATTGTTCCTATAGGGTGTAAATGGATTTACAAGAGGAAGCTTGGGACGGATGGGAAGGTTCTGACCTTCAAGGCTCGATTGGTGGCAAAAGGTTATACTCAAAGGCAAGGAGTTGACTTTGAAGAAACTTTTTCTCCAGTCGCAATGTTCAAGTCCATAAGGATATTGCTTGCCATTGCCGCATGGTATGACTATGAAATATGGCAGATGGATGTGAAGACAGCTTTTCTTAATGGGGATATTAAGGAAGAAATTTACATGTCTCAACCTGAAGGGTTCACATCTATCTGAAGTGAGCATAAAGTATGCAAACTTCAGAGATCTATCTATGGTCTCAAACAGGCATCTAGGATCTGGAACCTCAGATTTGATGGTGCAATCAAAGAGTTTGGGTTTACTAAGAATCCTGAGGAACCATGTGTGTATAAGAAGGTCGGTGGGAGTGCTGTGACATTCCTGGTACTTTATGTTGATGACATTCTACTCATTGGGAATGATGTAGGAATGTTGCAATCAACTAAAGTATGGTTATCGAGTAAGTTCTCGATGAAGGACTTGGGTGAAGCATCTTTTGTATTGGGAATACAAATCTATCGGGATAGATCGAAAAGATTGCTTGGTCTCACCCAGTCCACATACATTGATACCATCGTGAAGAGGTTCTCGATGGATGAGTCTAAGAGAGGACATCTACCAATGTGTCATGGCGTGTCTCTATCCAAATCCATGTCTCCCAAGAATGATGCAGAAATAGAGACGATGACACGCATTCCATATGCATCTGCAATTGGTAGTATCATGTATGCGATGATATCTACACGTCCTGAAGTGGCCTTTGCACTTAGTGTTACAAGTAGATATCAATCGAACCCTGGTCTTCCACACTGGAAAGCTGTGAAAGACATTCTCAAGTATTTGAGAAAGACTAAGAATATGTTCTTGGTTTATGGGGGTGGAGAACTAAAATTGGAAGGCTATACCGACTCTAGCTTCCAAAGCGATGTTGATGATTCGAAGTCAACTTCCGGTTTTATATTCATGCTCAATGGTGCTGCTGTTTGTTGGAAGAGTTCCAAGCAAAATAGCACTGTGGATTCAACCACTGAGGCAGAATATATTGCTGCATCCGATGCTGCAAAGGAAGCTGTTTGGATTAGGAATTTCGTCCAAGAGTTGGGCGTTATTCCTAATGGAGTTGATCCAGTCCCGGTGTACTGCGACAACACTGGTGCTGTTGCTCAGGCAAAAGAACCAAGGTCTCATCAGAAATCCAAACATGTACTGAGAAAATACCACATCATCCGGAAAATTGTGGAACGAGGAGATGTCTTGTTAGACAGAGTCGCCTCTGCAGATAATGTAGCTGATCCACTAATTAAGCCTTTACCAGGACCATTGTTCGAAAAGCATCGCGAATCAATGGGTTTGAAGAATATGGGTAGTTGGCTCTAGTGCAAGTGAGAGATTGTTAGAGTAGGTGCCCGTCGAGCCAATGTGTTGACCGATGGTCCTTGAGGGAACTCTTGTATGACAATATTTATTTTAATAATATTTGACATTATTTAATTTGGCACATCTTTATCTTTATACCCATGCAAGCTGCATAGATAAAGCCCTTGAATATACAAATAGTAGAAAGAATATGAGAAGGTCATGTGATGACTATCATGAAACTCATATTTGAAATACTGTATATTCTAAACTGTTCCTAGTCGATTCAGCCGCCATAAAGAAGGATAAAGGCCGCTCGAGCTTAAGACTAGTATTTGCGATGTGAGTACCATGTTTCATTGGTAGGGGACATGGAGATGTCCAAGCATGCAAATAGGTGCTCCTTGTAGAGTGCACTGAACAACCCTTCCTAAAGGATTTTCCACGTGGTTCTCACTTATCAAGTGGAGAAGTCCTAGTTTATGGTTGTACACCATTAGTCCTTATAACTCGGGACAACATGGAGACTCTATATGCTAGTGCTTCACTTTGACTTGTTTACCGACCCATCTGGGGTCATCAGGTGGCAATGTTGGGTGTTGTGACGAAACATATAGGAGTCAATGCATTGTAGTCGGGGATTCACCGCTTACCTACGGGTATGGATATCCTATGTTATATCATGCATACGTAGCTTGAAATCTCTGATCAGAGTAAGTGTAATTAAGAAAGGAGTTTCTTAAATTACATTTTCGATGCAACTATGGCATGACACATAGTTATTGATTCAATGACAACTCTTGATAAACCAATGGTTGTCGAATCGGTCGGGATATATGAGTTGAAGGGACCGTACTGTACGCTAACCATAATTGATTGGTTCTTGCAGGCACTATCATTTGATACCTAGGGAGTCATGTAAGCGATGCTGTTAGACGTTTACATGACTGGTTGGGTACTATCAGACTTGAGTTTTCTGACGTTCTTATTATCAATGTGTTGATCAGTAAGAATGGAGCTATATATAGGGTATGCTCATATAAGGGACTTGTTGATCCCGAATCACATGGAGATGTGAACCCACTGCTAGTTGTATCAGTGAACCATTGAGGGTCACATAAGTACTAGCTTTTTAGATCCCGTTGAGATTAAAATAAGTTCAATGTGTTGAACAACTTATAAAGGAGTTTATAAGTAAAATAAATTAGAAGTTTGACTTCTAAATTGGAGAACGAATGGAATAAGTAACTTTTAATTTGTGAATGTGTTCCAAGATTAAAAGTTGACTTAAAATAATTAGTTTATGAAAATGGTGATTTTCTAAACTATTATTTTGAACTTAGTTAATTAATTCAAGTGTTGAATTAATTTAACACTAGTTAACATTTTAATGTACAAATAATTAAACACTATTGAGTCTTGTAGAGCTCAAATAAAATTGTAGTAGCCCGTGCCCTAATTGAGTAATTAAAGGATTAATGCTAATTAATTGAATTAGGTATCGGACGGATCGGAAGCTCCGAAGGCACGATCGGAAGCTCCGAACAGGATTGGAAGCTCCGATGAGCGATCGGAGGCACCGATGTTATTACGTCAGGCATGACGTGTGGTTGGATCGGAAGCTCCGATCAGGACCGGAGGCTCCGATCACCCCTATCCGGAGTCAACAAGTGATATTTTGACACGTGGCAGATCAGGATCTTCGGAAGCTCCGATGGCAGGATCGGACGTTCTGATCGAGGTTCGGACGTTCCGATCAAGGATCGGAAGTTCCGATCGTTGTCTATAAATAGAAGGCCGAGGCTTCACTTTCATTTGCCAATTCCGAATTCTCCTTTCCTTTCTAGTCCTTTTGGAGCTGTTCTAGTCTTCTTAGGCTTGGTCCGGAGGTCGGCGAGGCGTTCGGTAGTCGTAGCGGAGTTGTGCCCAAGTTTTGGAGGCATCGACATCAAAGGGCTAACGACGGACGAAGGTATAGCTTTTGCTCCCTATAAATATTTAGGAGTATGCAATAGCTTAGTTAAGGCTTTTAGAGCACTTTAATGATAGTAGTATCATTTGGCAGTGTAGAGCAGACTATAGGCGTGGACCTAGAGTTGGTAGAGCTTGCACTGTATTGAGGTACGAAAGTACTATTCGAGATATCCTGACTGAGTATGCATGTATTATATGACTGCATGATTTATATGCCATGATATTATGCTGCATTCATTTGCATCTTGCTGTATCTCCTTCGAGATGTCTGTAGTAGGGTTGTACCCTATCCTGTTTGTGGATGGACTTCCATCGATTTGGGTTCGGCGTATCCACGATTATCTCGGTATGGGAGCCACCTCCCGAAGCGACGGCACAACGTACTACATACCAGGGCCCGGTCTGTCTCTGTTATCTGATCCTTGACCTCGAGTCTATAGGGAGTTCACTTTGCATGCATGTATACTCATACTCTCGCACTGAGCGTTTTATGCTCACGTCTCGTACTCAGTATTTTCTGGACACCCTATTCCATGGGGCAGGTTTGCGATTGGACGAGGAGGGTGGATCCAGGAGGGGCTAGTCAGTGGTTGGCCAGCTGGAGCTTCGTCTAGGTTTTATTACTGTTGTTTGGGTTTATACAGCTATTCGATTTGGTTGTATATTATTGGATAATTACAGATTCCTTTACTTGGGATTGTATAATGTTATTGGATTCCGCAGTTTTATTCTGATATCTGTTTTATTAAGTTAATTGCATGCCTAAGTTCTGTTTAGTAGGTGATCCGGGTAAGGGTCACTACATTTATGGTATCAGAGCATGCAAAAGAATTCTTGGGATTTAGTCTCATCTTGAGGTATTTTTGTAGATGTCAAATCGTGACGACCAGAGTTCTCATGGCAGTGTTGGTGGGCGTTGGGGTGATGCCGACCGGGAGCCTCGTCGAGAACGGCATCATCGTCACCATGACGACGAGCATTTCACTGTGCGTCGATTCTTAGCTATGGGTCCTAAGCCCTTAGTTGGAGGTGAGTCTCCGGAGGATGCGGAGAACTGGTTAGACCGCATGGAGATGGCTTTTCAGACTTTCCAATGCACCGATGAGCAGAAGGTGGAGACCCTTGGCTATCTTCTGGATGGGCGTGCGCGCAGGTGGTGGAGGTTTACTTCTACACCTTTTGTTGCGGCAAGAGGAGTGGCCACCTGGGCCGAGTTTCGCACAGCTTTCCAAAAGCGGTATTTTCCTCCTGAACTCCGTTAGTCGAAGGCAGGCGAGCTACTGAGTCTGCGACAGGGAGCCATGTCTATCGATGAGTATCAGCAGAGGTTCTTTGATCTGCTATCCTATTGCCCCGAGATTGCTAATAGCTCAGAGATGAAGTATAATCTGTTCCTTCAGGGCCTTAACCCTGAGATCCATGATCGTGTGGCGGTTGGCGACGACATGTCCTACGAGGGTTTGGTGAGCCGTTGTCATCAGGCAGAGGACAGCATTCGGCGGAACAGGTCTTTCCCTCAGTCTAGGCCTGCTAGTTCTTTGGGTCCCCGTGCCCAAACTTTCAAGAAGTCTAGATCTTCTTCTTCCTCTGGTTCTGGAGGTATTGTCCGTTATGGTAACAAGGAGAAGTGTGATCACTGTGGGAAGAACCATCCATCCGACAAGTACCGTAGAGCTTCTGGAGCTTGTTTCCGTTGTGGAGAGACTGGTCATATCCGGAGAGATTGCCCAATGTCTGGGGGAGGTGGTTCTGGTTCAGGATCGGGTTCTCAGGCTACCGTACAGCAGAGGTCGCAGGGACAGTCTGCTGGGAGTTCTCATTTGAGGCCACGAGCTTCTGGCCAGGTGTTTGCCCTGAGACATGATCAGACTGTGGAGGAGAATGAGAAAGTCATCGCAGGTACATTTATGCTTTATGGTATACCTGCTCTTGTACTTATTGACACTGGTGCATCTCATTCCTTCATTTCTGCACGTTTTGTTAAGAGGCATAAGTTACCATGCATTGAACTAGACGTAGTGATGTCTGTTTCTACTCCGACGGGCCAATCTGCTTTGGCTAAGCGTCTAGTGAGGGGTTGCCCTTTAGAGTTCGAAGGGAACGTTCTGTTGGCGAATCTCATGGTCCTGGCGATGGACGACTTTGATTGCATTCTGGGAATAGATATGTTGACTACCTATCGAGCTTCAGTGGACTGCTATCAGAGATTAGTACGCTTTCATCCAGAGGGGAGTGAGAGTTGGTTTTTCTATGGTGAGGGAGCGCGACCCCCGATGCCTTTGGTATCCTCTTTGAGAGCCTGTCGAGCTCTAGAGTCTGGCGGGGAAGGATACCTTATCTATGCAGTTGATTTGTCCGCTGAGAGTATTGGGATAGAGAGAATTCCTGTTGTAGATGAATTTCCAGATGTGTTTCCTGATGAGATTCCGGGTTTTCCTCCTGATAGGGAAGTCGAGTTTGGCATAGAGTTGATGCCGGGTACTTCGCCTATTTCTAGAGCACCGTATCGTCTGGCTCCGTCAGAGATGCGTGAGTTAAAGAATCAGCTACATGATCTTTTGGACAAGGGGTACATTCATCCTAGTGTATCTCCTTGGGGAGCTCCTGTTCTCTTCGTGAAGAAGAAGGATGGGTCGATGCGGCTGTGCATTGACTATCGGCAGCTGAATCGATTCACTGTGAAGAACAAGTATCCATTGCCTCGTGTTGATGACTTGTTCGACCAGCTGCAGGGCACATCAGTTTACTCTAAGATTGACTTGAGATCTGATCATCAGTTGAGAGTCTGTGATCAAGACGTAGCCAAGACTGCATTCCGTACTCGCTATGGGCATTACGAGTTCCTAGTGATGCCATTTGGTTTGACTAATGCGCCGGCTATATTCATGGATTTGATGAACCGTATCTTCAGGGAGTACTTGGACAAGTTTGTCGTGGTCTTCATTGACGACATCTTGGTTTATTCGCGTAATACGGAAGAGCATGTTTCTCACTTGCGGTTGGTACTACAGACTCTTCGAGATGAGCAGTTATACGCCAAGCTGAGCAAGTGTGAGTTTTGGATGGATAGAGTGGTCTTTCTTGGCCATATCATATCCAGGGAAGGGATTTTTGTTGATCCAAGCAAGATTGAAGCGGTACTTAATTGGTCGCGTCCGACGACGGTTGCTGAGATCCGTAGTTTTCTGGGTCTAGCAGGGTATTATCGTCGCTTCATTCTGAGCTTCTCTCAGTTAGCTCGACCGTTGACGCAGCTTACCCGCAAGGGTGTGGATTTCGAGTGGTCCTCCGAGTGTGAGGAGAATTTCCATGAGCTTCGACGGCGGTTGACTTCTGCGCCGGTGTTGGCATTACCGTCAGGATCTGGAGGGTATGTAGTTTACACGGATGCTTCTCTTCAGGGGTTAGGTTGTGTCCTGACTCAGAATGGGCATGTGATCGCATACGCTTCTAGACAGCTGAAGCTTCACGAGGACAACTACCCAGTCCATGATTTGGAATTGGCAGCCATTGTGTTCGCTTTGAAGATCTGGCGTCATTATCTTTATGGCGAGAAATTTGAGATCTTCACCGACCATAAGAGTTTCAAGTATTTGTTCACTCAGGCAGAATTGAACATGAGACAAAGACGTTGGATGGACTTGCTTAAGGACTATGATTGCGAGATTAAGTACCATCCGGGAGCTGCTAATCTCACCGCTGATGCTTTGAGTCGCAAGGTGCGACTATCCGCACTTCAGACTTGTTCGATGTCTAGTGCGATCAGTGACTGTTGTACTTCAGGTTATACCTTCAAGCATAAGAAAGGTATGCAGAGTATCCAGATGTTTGCGATATTATCTGAGCCAGCCTTGTATTCGCGGATCCGAGATGCTCAGATGTCTGATTCGAAGACCCAGCGTTTAGCTCGTCTAGCTAACGAGGGTAGCTCGTCTGGATTTCATTATCAGTCAGATGGCTTTCTGTGTTTGTCTGGTAGGCTTGTGATTCCACAGGATGAAGAGTTGCGAGAGGAGATTTTATCTCAGGCACATCGCACTAAGTTGAGTATTCATCCTGGGAGCAACAAGATGTACAAGGACCTACGTACTCGTTTCTGGTGGAAGGGAATGAAACGCAGTGTTTATCAGTTTGTTTCGAGATGTTTGGTGTGTCAACAGGTCAAGGCAGAGCACCGAAGACCTGGAGGATTGCTTCACAGTCTGCCTATTCCTGAATGGAAATGGGAGTTTATCACAATGGACTTTGTGACCCATTTGCCGATATCCCCGAGGAACTGTGATGCTATCTGGGTTGTGGTGGACCGACTCACCAAGTCAGCGCATTTCATTGCCTATAGCCGAGAGTACTCTGTGGATTGCATGGCACGGATGTACATTCAGGAGATCGTCCGACTTCATGGAGTGCCTGTGAGCATTGTCAGCGATCGGGACCCCAGGTTTACTTCTAGATTCTGGGGGAGTGTTCAGCGTGCGATGGGTACTACTCTCAGTTTGAGTACAGCCTATCATCCGGAGACTGATGGTCAGTCAGAGCGCACTATCCGTATGTTAGAGGATATGCTTAGAGCGTGCGTCTTGGATTTTGGTTCAGCCTGGCAGGATCATTTGCAGTTGATCGAGTTCGCTTACAACAACAGCTATCATACTAGTATTGGGATGGCACCTTTTGAAGTGTTGTATGGGCGACGTTGTCGTACTCCACTCTTCTGGGAAGAAGTGGGGGAGAGACAGGCTGAAGGACCGGAGTTTATCCAACAGGCGATAGACATTGTTGATCAGATTAAGAAACGGATTAAGACTGCACAGGATCGTCAGGCCAGTTATTCTAATATCAAGCGTATGCCTTTGCAGTTCGAGGTCGGGGAGAAAGTGTTTTTGAGAGTGTCACCTTTCCGCAAGATTCTCAGATTTGGCCTTAAGGGCAAGTTGTCTCCAATATTTATCGGTCTGTTTGAGATCTTGGAGAGTATTGGCGATTTGGCTTATCGACTAGCATTGCCACCGCATCTATCCAGCATTCACGACGTGTTCCACGTATCTCTGTTGCGACGGTATGTGGCGGATGAATCTCATATTCTGCAGCGGTCTGAGGTTCAGGTAGACAAGGATTTGACTTATGTTGAGAAACCTCTTCGCATCCTTGATTATAAGGATAAGGTTTTACGGAACAAAGTCATTCCTTTGGTCTTAGTTCAGTGGCAGCGCCGAGGCACTGATGAAGCTACGTGGGAGCTTGAGGATAGGATGCGTAAAGACCATCCTGAGTTGTTTTGATTTCATTCTTTAAGTTGTATTCAGTTGCAAACTCTGTAAATGTTTGATTTGAATAGAGAATGTTTCTGATTTTTGTATTTGCATTCGGTACTTAAGATCTGATTTCGAGGACGAAATATCTTAAGTGGGGGAGAATGTAGTAGCCCGTGCCCTAATTGAGTAATTAAAGGATTAATGATAATTAATTGAATTAGGTATCGGACGGATCGGAAGCTCCAAAGGCACGATCGGAAGCTCCGAACAGGATCGGAAGCTCCGATGAGCGATCGGAGGCACCGATGTTATTACGTCAGGCATGACGTGTGGTTGGATCGGAAGCTCCGATCAGGACCGGAGGCTCCGATCACCCCTATCCGGAGTCAACAAGTGATATTTTGACACGTGGCAGATCAGGATCTTCGAAAGCTCCGATGGCAGGATCGGACGTTCCGATCGAGGTTCGGACGTTCCGATCATTGTCTATAAATAGAAGGCCGAGGCTTCACTTTCATTTGCCAATTCCGAATTCTCCTTTCCTTTCTAGTCCTTTTGGAGCTGTTCTAGTCTTCTTAGGCTTGGTCCGGAGGTCGGCGAGGCATTCGGTAGTCGTAGCGGAGTCGTGCCCAAGTTTTGGAGGCATCGACATCAAAGGGCTAACGACGGACGAAGGTATAGCTTTTGCTCCATATAAATATTTAGGAGTATGCAATAGCTTAGTTAAGGCTTTTAGAGCACTTTAATGATAGTAGTATCATTTGGCAGTGTAGAGCAGACTATAGGCGTGGACCTAGAGTTGGTAGAGCTTGCACTGTATTGAGGTACGAAAGTACTGTTCGAGATATCCTGACTGAGTATGCATGTATTATATGACTGCATGATTTATATGCCATGATATTATGCTGCATTCATTTGCATCTTGCTGTATCTCCTTCGAGATGTCTGTAGTAGGGTTGTACCCTATCCTGTTAGTGGATGGACTTCCATCGATTTGGGTCCGGCGTATCCACGATTATCTCGGTATGAGAGCCACCTCCTAAAGCGACGGCACAGCGTGCTACATACCAGGGCCCGGTCTGTCTCTGTTATCTGATCCTTGACCTCGAGTCTATAGGGAGTTTACTTTGCATGCATGTATACTCATACTCTCGCACTGAGCGTTTTATGCTCACGTCTCGTACTCTGTATTTTCTGGACAACCTATTCCATGGGGCAGGTTTGCGATAGGACGAGGAGGGTGGATCCAGGAGGGGCTAGTCAGTGGTTGGCCAGCTGGAGCTTCGTCTAGGTTTTATTACTGTTGTTTGGGTTTATACAGCTATTCGATTTGGTTGTATATTATTGGATAATTACAGATTTCTTTACTTGAGATTGTATAATGTTATTGGATTCCGCAGTTTTATTCTGATATCTGTTTTATTAAGTTAATTGCATGCCTAAGTTCTGTTTAGTAGGTGATCCGGGTAAGGGTCACTACAAAAATAGTGTTATATAATTATTGTTACTAGTGTACTTGAATTAGTTCAAGTTGAATTTAATTAATTGATTAAACTTAAATGGGTTTAGGTTTAATATTTAATTAAAATAAGTTCAAAATACCATTTAAATATATATATATATATATATATATTTATATATATATATATAGGCGTGTATATATATATATGTATGTGTGTGATGAAATTTGAAGGGTTGGAAGATTGGATGCAATTTTCCATGAAAGTCATGCATTGTTCTATGCATGGTTTTAATTGTATCTAATCAATTCTTCTCCATTAATATAATATACACACATTACACAATTCATTCCATTCCAACATGAAGTGGCCGAACCCTCTCCAAAATATTCTCCAAATTTTTCTTTCATTTTTGATGGTGAAGAAAATCATATCTCAATGCTAAATTATCTAAATATTCTAGTGCATATTTAGAGCGGATTTTGATCGTCTAGTCGTGGACCTAATTCGGAGGCTCGAAGTGTTGAATCCATTTTGAGCAAGGAGTGCTCTTGGAAGCTTGTAGATTGAGTCTACTTTTTTTCAAGAGCCTAGTTGTTTATCAACTTGGTTGGAGCCATAAATCAATCTTTGAGATTGATAGGTAAAATTCTAAACACCCTATGGTTGTTTGAGTTTTTGAATACTACACAAGTGCTCGGATTTCTATTATTAAAAATTTTTATATTTCCGCTGCGTTTCCGGGCACGAGTTAACTGATCCCCTCAACTCCTCTAGCCGAAACCAAAGGTGCAGAAGTAATCCTCCCCCACCTGCGCGCACGTCCATCCAGAAGATAACCCAGGGTCTCCATCTTCTGCTCCTCGGTGCATTGGAAAGTCTGAAAAGTCGTCTCCATGCGGTCTAACCAATTTTCCGCATCCTCCGGAGACTCACCTCCAACTAAGGGCTTAGGACCCATAGCTAAGAATCGATGCACAGTAAAACGCTCATCGTCATGATGACGATGACGCCGTTCTCAACGACGCTCTCGGTCGGCATCGCCCCAACGACCGCCTCCACTTCCGTGGCTACTCTCATCATCATAGTTTGCCATCTACAAAAATAACTCATGATGAGACTAAATCCCAAGAATACTTTTGCATGCTCTGATACCATAAATGTAGTGACCCTTACCCGGATCACCTACTAAACAGAACTTAGGCATGCAATTAACTTAATAAAATAGATATCAGAATAAACTGCGAAAACCATAAATATTATACAATCCCAAGTAAAGGAATCTGTAAATACCAAAATATTATACAACCCAATCGAATAGTTGTATCAACAACAGAATAAAACCTAGGCGAAGCTCCAGCTGGTCGACAACTGCCTAGCCCCTCTTGGATCCACCCGCCTCGTCCAATCGCAAACCTGCCCCCATGGAATAGGGTGTCCAGAAACACAGAGTACGAGACGTGAGCATAAAATGCTCAGTACGAGAGTATGAGTATACATGCATGCAAAGTAAACTCCCTATAAACTCGAGGTCAAGGATAAGATAAAAGAGACAGACCGGACCCTGGTATGTAGCACGTTGTGCCGTCGCTTCAGGAGGTGGCTCCCATACCATAATACCAGTGGATTTACCGGACCCAAAGCCATGGAAGTCCATCCACTAACAGGATAGGGTACAACCCTACTAACAGACATCTCGAAGGAGATAGCTCAGTATGCAAATGAATGAAACATAAATCAATGATATATAAACCATGCAGTCACATAATACATGCATACTCAGTCAGGATATCTCGAACAGTACTTTCGTACCTCAAATTAGTGCAAGCTCTACCAAATCTAGGTTCAGGCCTATAGTCTGCTCTACATTGCCAAATGATACTATCATTAAAACGTTCTAAAAGCCTTAACTAAGCTAAAACATACTCCTAAATATTTTTAGGAAGCAAAAGCTATACCTTCGTCCGTCGTTAGCCCTTTGTTGTATAAAGCCTCAAAACTTGGCCACAACTCCGCTACGACGCTTGGATTGCTATGCCACTTCCGAATTCCCCACGGAACGCCTAGAATGCCCTAGATCTAAACTCGAAGGCTAAGGAATTGAGAGAGAAGAGGTGAATGGTGCACTTCAAAAATGAGCTCGGCACCCCCTATTTATAGACGACGATCGGAGCTTCCGAACTGCGATCGGAACGTCCGAACACGATCGTAACGTCTGATCCTGCCATCGGAGCTTCCGATCTGCATTATCCGCCACGTGTCAAAATATCACTGATCGGAGCTTCCGATCTCACCTTCGGAGCTTCCGATCCGTCCTATACCAAATTGGTTTAATTAACATAATTAATCTCTTAATTACCAATTTCGGGTACGGGGTACTACAATTGAAATATACATAATCCGCCTCAAAATGGGAGTTTGATGTGATCGTTGTGATATTTTATCCTCGGGATCCCAACCGAAGAAAAGAAGAGAAGAGATGAATTTTGATTATCTGAGCTTGATAATCTAGAGATTTGAAGTAATGCATTCATTGCACTTTCATTTGATTATGTGAAAGTTGTTTATATCATTACTTGAGATGGTTATTTGATATAGACTGTTTGTCTCTTATACTGGGAGTTATTCTCACCGGTTTATCCGGCTGTTATCTTATCTTTGTGTGTGTGCTTGGCAACAGGTGGGGCAGGATCGAGTCAGAGATCGCATGGCTAGGTGTTGAGATGATAGAAGTGAGGACTCGTTGTTGTTAGAAGTTGAACTCTTGTATTCGAACATGTATTTGTATTGTATTGAGAACTTAGAGATTGAGCATGTTCTATTAGTTCGAATATTGTATAACTCTATAACTACATTTGTATTGAATTATGCATGTCGTTGGAGTGAGTTATGCTTTTGAATTGTTGTACTTTGGAGTTGAATTTGTATGAGAGAAACTCTGATTTTTTTGGTTCAGAGCATACCTGTGCAGAATCAGAAAATGGGCATTTTTGTGTCCGCTCGATCGGTAAGATATTACCGATCGAGCGGGGGCCTTAAAAATTCTGGGAAGAACTTTGATTATTTTCGGCCGCTTGATCAGTTAGATTTTACCGATCGAGCGAGCACTGTTCACCAGCAATTAATTTTTTTTTTAATTTGAGTTTCCAACTTGACTCTTGATTGATTATCGACAAGATTAATTCTTGATTAGATGATTAAAATCGAGGCCTCACACGTAATTTATGCCGTTGAAAAGAGGAGGACGATTGGTAAATTTCCCTTGAGCATAATCACTCGCTAGATTTGCCATAGAGCCTTTTGAAAAATTAAAAAAAAAAAGTGGGCTCTGATACAAATTTTTATAACCTAATGGGGGGGCGAATTAGGTTCTATTGGCAAATTTAGCAATTTAAAATGATTTTGTCAAAACGCAAGAGGAAGACTTAGGGCAATTAAAATAAATGCGGTAAGTAAATGACATAAAGTAAATAAAGCGATAAATATGAGAGGATATGTTTATGGAAGTTTGATGATAAATCATCTACGTTTCTCCTTTTTGGTTAAGGTCGAATAACCAAGGTATCACTAGCACTTCATATTGGCTTTGATGGCTCAAAGTAACCGATACAACGACAACACGATCACCGCGTCTCTTGGCCTTGAGGGCTCCAAGGATAGCCTTACAACAACTCAACACACTTGGTCTTAAGGTCTCCAAGGATAGCCACAAAAACCCGATAAACTCGGCTTCACACTCGAGTATACACAACTACAATTTTTCAAGCAATTATACAACTCGATACACAAATATATATTGAGGGAAATTTAAATAGGCTTAGAATGCTTGAAGAATCGCTCAAATGGGGCTTTAGAGGATGATAGGATGAATGTTTGAGTTGTGTCTTCATTTGGCCTCAGAATGCCTCTATTTATAGTGCTGAAACGGGTGATATCTGATCATTCGATCCTGTCTCCGGAGCTTCCGAACTGTACTGATTCAAATTCAAATTTTTGCGGTTGTGGCACTGTTCGGATCATCCAAACTTAAGATCGGACCTTCCGATCGGCTGCATTAAATCCTTTGTCGAGCAAAGTCTCCAGACAAATCTTGTCAATTGCCGTAAAGAGATCGGAACGTCCGATCGGGTCTTCAGATCGCCCGAACTGCTTTTTCGTAGCATCCGAACTGGTTCCGAACAATAAAATAGTTTGGAAATACTTCGGACCATCCGAACTGGGCTTCGGACCATTAGAACTGTGTAATTCGAAAATTGTTACTCTTGATTTGTTCTTCAATTTTAATCCATCAATTTTGATCTTCGATTCTTCGGTATTTTCTAACACGAAAAATTAATATTTGCATTTTCTCAATTTAAATAATTAGTAATACTTAACCTAGTTTTGTAATCATCAAAACATAATTTTTGAGACTTGTTAATGCATTAAAAATATTAATCTCACAATACGAGATTTGTATGCATTTAAGACGTAATATAATTGATTGCACTTTTTTCCCCTTCTGCAAATATGTACATTATGCACTCCATCTCTTCTTATGATTTCCCTTGCTACCTTAACCTAAATGTATGGGATAGTAAATACTTCCTTTAGTGTATGTAAAGTTGTTATACTTTCTATTCACTTAGTGCGATGTAATATATCGACGTGTTCAATATTTCAATGAAACTACAAACTGAGCCATTATTGCATTAAAAACCAAAATAAGTAGACCTTTTGTTTTATTGAGCTTCAAAATTGTGGAGAATATTAAGTATCTCCAATTAATCAATGAGTAATCAATTGTTAGAGGTATTAGTTTGTAATCAAAATGTTGTAATCAAGCTATTGGAGGATTGGAAGTATTTCCGTACATGTAAGTTGGAGGCTTTATTTCCATTTTAATTCTCATGTAATCAAACTTTTGGAGGTATTAGTTTGATATCATGATAAGTAATGAAACTGCGGGACGGTTGGAGGTACAGGTAAGTTGGAGGCTTTATTTTCATTTTATTCTCACGTAATAAAATTGCTTGAAGGTATTAGTTTGTTATTCCTGATTTAAGCACTAAATATTTACGTCACAATTTTTTTTTCTTTGCATCTGTTATTTTCAACTATATGTTTAAATGTAAAACTTTCATGCCGTAGCAATAGAAAAATGGGTAATATGCTTATGTATCATGTTCAAATCTCATGCAAGTTCATGAAGTTTCTGGGCAATCCAATTTGATTTTTCGTGGTTGTTTGTGGTCTACTTAAAAATTCTCGGAAAGAACCAACATGAACATCACATTTTTTTCATCACAAGTTTTAAGTCTCTTTATATGGTTTGGTGAATATTTTATAAATTTATCAATGTTTGGTTATGTTCGAGCGTCATTTATATTTCTTGCATTGATTTGGTGGAAAAAGTTGCACCTTTTCATTCAACATTATTCTCGCGATTGGAAAATAGATTTTCACAAAGAGGGTAAAACTTCGGATTATTTCAGTTTGTTCGACTTCGCAAAACGAATGCAAGCTGATGGCCTAAAATATGTTGTGTTTACGTACCTATATGGTTTCATATCACAAGTGTTTTATAAATATATATATATATATATATATATATATATATATATATGTTAGAGTAGATGCCCTGCAAGCCAAATGTTGTTCAGGGATTTTATTGAATCAAGTATAATAACAATCTTTATTTTAATATAATTAATCTTTTATCTGACATTTTCTTTATCTGTATACCCATGCAAGTTGCATATATAAAAACCTTGAATATACTATAGTAAGATATGAGGTTGTACATGTGATGGCAATCATGAAACACATATTATTAATTACTGTATATTCTAAATCAAGTTTCTAGTCGATTGAGCCGTCCGAAATAAGGATAAGGATCGCTCGAGCTCGAGACTAGAATCTGTGATGATGTGTACCACGTTTTATTGGTATGGACATAGAGATGTTCAATCATACAGATTGGTACTCATACGATGAGTTCACTGAACTACCCTCCCTCGGACTTCCCAAGTGGTTATCATTCCTCGAGTGGATAAGTCTGTGGTTATGGTTGTACACCATTAGTCCTTACGATCCGGGACAACACTGAGGCTCTACATGCTAGAACTTTACTTTGACTCGTTTACCGACTCCATGAGGGTCATCAGGTGGCGAGGTTGGGTATAGTTGAGACACATGTAGGAGCCAGTGCATTGTAGTCGGGGATTCACCGCTCACCTACGAGTGTGGATATCCTATGTGATAAAATGAGATAATAGTGCATGGAATCTCTGGCCAGAGTGTAAGATGTGTAGTAGAGTAAAATGTTTACCAAGTTACACATGCGATGCCACTATGTATTCTCAAAGACATCACATCGTTATCGAAATTCACGTGCAACTCTCGATGAACCAATGGTTGCAGTTTCGATCGGGATATATGAGATGAAGGGACTGTACTGTACGTTAACCATAATCGACTGGTTCTTGCAGTCACTATCAGTGATACCTAGGGAATCATGGGGCGGTGCTACTTAACGCTCTTACCATGATTCGATGGGTTAAATCAGAAATGAGTTCTGACATTTTATGATCAAGGAGTTGATGCATAGAATGAGGCTAATAAGGGTAAGCCTGGACCCACAGCTAGCTGTATCCCTGAACCATTGAGGGTTACACAAGTACTGGTTTTCCTGTTCCCGTTGAGATAATAAATTCAAAGAGTTGAATTTATGATGAACAAATTTGATTGGATCGATAGATAAGCTTTATAAATGGTTTATAAAAGCTTATAAAAATTTTGAGAGCAAAATTAATTAAAAGGATTTAATTAATTTTTTCGAGTTGAACTTGGATTTAAGGACTCACTCAATATATATATAAATGCATATATATATATATATATATATATATATACGATATATATATATATATATGGATATATATAATATATATATTTATGATTGTGGGACCTTATGTTTATAATAATATATTTATATATATATTATATATATATATTATATTATTATAATATTAAAAAAAAAAGTTTAAATCAGTTGTCGGCTATTATTGCCGACAACTCATTTATTCCCTTCAATCAATTGATTGAAGGGATTGAAAATGGAGAGAAGCAGTGCATAAGATGCACAGAAAAGTTTTTGTTCTCTCTGCTCGAAGCTCTCTTCTCCAGTCATCTTCCTTTTGTTTTCTCTTCGTTAAATTTCTTTTTCTTTTAAGTACGAATTAGAAGAGAAACAGGAAATTCGGTCGTGGACCTGATTTGAAGAAAGGAGGAAAAATCCAGTTGATTGTTCGTAGGGATTTACAACAAGAGCTATTTTCGAAATAGTTGGAGTCATCGTCAATCTTTTAAGATTGATAGGTATAAATCTCTTAACTCCCTACATACATTTATTTAAACCATACGAGTGTCCGAAAAAATTTTGAACGTCAAAATTAAATTTAAACTTCCGCTGCGTTTTGAGCACGATAGAGATCCGAGATCCAACAGTGTTATCAGAGCCAGGTTCTCTATATCGTATGGTTTGGTTTATTTCACGTTGAGTATTTTTAATTTCTAACCGCATAAGAAAATATTTCAATATCGCTACACCATAAAATTTATTTTTATAGAATTTAAAATACGTATATAGATATATGTATGTATATATATATTACGATATATATATATATATATGTACATATATAGATATATATATTATAAAATATATAGATATATGTATGTATATATATATTACGGTATATATATATATATACGTATATAGATATATATTATAATAATATATATAAGGATATATATTATTATTATCATATATATGTATAGATATATGTATATATTTATTACGATATATATATACATATATATATATATATATATATATATATATGCATTATTGTTATTATATATATTATCATATATAGATATGTGTATATATATGCATTACGATATGTATATATAAACATATATAGATATATATCTATATATATAAACATATATAGATATATATATATATATATATATATATTTAATGCAAAGCATGATTGCCGAAACAGCAATTGGGCTGACTGTCCGAATTTAATTCGGGCAGTGTTCGGTCAGTAGGTGTAGGAGTAAGTCTGAAAATATTTCGAGCAGCTTTACACATATACATATTTTTCGAAAAAAGTTTCGGATCCGATGCGATTTTATAAAATATTTTTTTATGAAATAAATAATTAGAATGTGATTTTAATTATTTATAGTAAAATGAGTTTTACGAGAAAATCAATTATTATTGAATTAATTAGAAATTAAATAAAGGAGTTTATTTAATTTGTTAATTCATTTAATAATTGTGGCGGTTAGTGATAAAATTACAAGATACATGAAATTGATGAATTATATAATATGTGATATGATATGCATGAAGGATGATTGAGAGCCATGACCAATGTGCTAGGTGTATGTTAGGATATTTTTCATGTCTCAACTTGTATAATTTTATTTGATAAAATTAAAGTGAGCCTGGTTTATGGCTCATTCCCACCCCTTGATATGTATCCCTTATGTATCATGACTATTCAAATGTAAATATTTGTAATAGTGGGAGATCAAGATTGGAAGATGGTGGACCCGATGATTAAGATGCGACATGTAAAATATTGGAAGCTTATGTAATAAGTTGCATTTGCATCCCTGCATTTACCTAGGATTTGGACCTTGATCCATGCTTGGCTCGCATGGATCAAATAGTATTGGCAATCGATCATCCTTATTTAATTGTCATATTATGATATATGCGATATATAGTAATATGCATGTATGTATATTATTCGATAATATAGTTGCATGAATCCGGCAAACATACAAAATCATGGCACGCGATTTTAAATAAAATGATGAGACAATTTCAAAATTAAAATCCCTCATTTTGAATATGATTCAAAATTTATATCAAGCCATAAAACTAAAAATTAAAAGAGTTTAATTTATTCTTGTCTTCCATCAACGGTGGTTGCATGTTGAACGCTACCCGCGGTCAGTGTCTAGCTCATATTATTTGGAAGACCTGGACGCCGAAAAGCTGTGACTTCCACTGACATAGGTGATGTGAATTGGGTGGAACTCCCATGACTTCGGCTCATTCGTCTACTACGATTCAACATTGATGGGTCGGCTTGACACTCGAAAATAAACGACATCATATTATTGGGTCCTTATCAAGAGTGAGATGAAACACGTAGAGGTTGCATGGGGATGCAATTGGGCTCTACCTTTTAGAAATTATGATTGGCTGATATTATTTGGGATCATAGTTGTCTAGATTGGACTCTATGTGCTCACTAAGGAAATACGATTTCCCGTTTTTCATCAGAGGGTGGTGAAAATGTCAAAATAGTGGGAGGAAATTTATAAAATCAAAGTCCATATTTTATATCTTATAATTATTTTAAAATAATTAGTAACGATTATCTGTTTTCAATTTCAGTATGCTTAAGATGTCGACACGCAATTCACTTTCTGCTATTCTCGAACAAAGCAAGCTAACCGGACCTAATTATCAAAACTGGCTAAGAAATCTAAATATTTTTCTAAACTCTGAGAGGATTGCGTATGTGCTTGAAAAGAAGCCACCGAAGGAAGAAGCTCCTAACATCAGTGAGACTGAGTTAGCCAAGCTTGAGAAATGGTGGGACCATGATCTCCAAGCTAAGAGCTACATCCTGGCTTCTATGTCGAATGAACTGCAAAGGAGGTTCGAGGATGCTGCGAATGCTGCTGACATTCACTTTCATCTAAAAGAGTTATACGGTGTTCAAACTCGATCAGAAAGACACGCAACTGTGAAAGAACTCATGACTACACGCTTGCGAGAAGGGGCTTCGGTCCATGAGCATGGTGTTAGGATGATTGGGTTAGTTGAAAAATTAGTGGGACTCAATGTGGTTATGCCTCATGAGCTCTTGATTGATATTCTCTTGTTGTCTTTACCTTCCTCGTTCGACGGATTTGTGGTTAATTTTAATATGAACAAGATAGAGTCCACCCTTGAAGAGTTGGTCAATATGCTTGTTAATTATGAGGCCACAATCAAGAAAGAAAAAACCTGTTCTGCTTTTGGGCTCGTCGTATGGGACGAAAAAGGGAGCCCAAAACAAGGGAAAGAAACGTTCTGCCCCTGCAGTTAAGAACAAGCCTAATAAAAAGCCATACAAGAAACCTGCTCAAAGGCCCAAAAGGCCAAATAAATCAGAACAAGTCTGTTTCCACTGCAACAAGCCTGGACATTGGAGGCGTAATTGCACTGAATATCTTGCCCAGAAGCGTTCTGGACATGGTATGTTTTATATTGAAATTAATATCTCAATGAATTCTTCTTCTTGGGTATTGGATACCGGATGTGGTTCTCATCTATGCAATGATTTGTAGGTGATGACAAGAAGCAAGAAACTTAGATAAGGTGAGACCTTTCTAAGACTTGGAAATGGAGCAAGGGTTGCTGCCAAGGCCAAATGAGATATTATTTTAATATTAAACAATGATTTTAAGTTGCTTTTGAGAGATGTTTTGTATGTTCCTGATTTGGTTAAAAACATTATTTCTATTTCTATGCTTGATAGAGATGGTTATTCTTGTGTTTTTGCAAAAGGTGTTTGCAATATATATAAGAATGAATGTTTGATTGGAACTGATGAATTACAAAACGATCTCTATAACTTAAAATTAAAAGATATTTCATTGAACAATGTCCAAACAGTAACAACAACAAATAAAAGAAAACAAGATAGTCAAAACCCAGCACATATATGGCACGCTAGACTAGGTCATATTTCTCAAAGAAGGATGCACAAACTAGTGGGAGAGGGCATGCTCGACATGTCAGATATAAACTCTCTACCTACTTGTGAATCTTGTCTGAAGGGAAAAATGACCAAGACTCCCTTTAATGGGAATGTAGAACGTGCACATGGTCTTTTGGATTTGATCCACATAGACGTATGTGGCCCGCTAAATGTTAGCACTAAATATGGGTAGTCCTACTTCATTACCTTTACTGATGATTTTTCAAGGTATGGGTATGTTTATTTGATGAAATACAAGTCTGATGCATTTGAAAAGTTCAAAGAATTCAGATCTGAAGTAGAGAAACAATTTGGTAAAAGTATTAAAACACTCCGATCAGATCGAGGTGCAGAATACTTGAGTACTGAATTTTTGGACTATCTTAAAGAGAATGAGATTCTCTCACAGTGGACTCCACTAGGAACGCCACAATTGAATGGTGTTTCTGAACGTCGAAATCGAACTTTGATGGACATGGTTCGATCTATGATGGGATTCACTGAATTTCCTAGATCGTTTTGGGGCTTTGCGCTTGAAACTGCGGATATGTTGTTGAATAATGTCCATACGAAGGCAGTGGATAAAACACCATATGAGATATGGATGGGAAAGGTTCCCAAATATTTTTATCTGAGAATATGGGGATGTCCTGCTTACGTGAAGCAGACAGTGGGAGACAAATTAGATAGTAGATCCATTTTGTGCTACTTCGTGGGATATCCAAAGAACTCTGTTGGATATTATTTCTATCATCCAAAGGAAGCAAATGTGTTTGTTTCTAGAAATGCCACCTTCTTGGAGAAGGAGTTTCTATTAGATAGAAAAGGCAAAATGATAGAACTCGAGGAAATTCGAGATACACCCACGACTGTAGAATTTGAACCCAATCTCCAACAGCCAGTAGTTGAGTCACACATACCTAGAAGGTCTGAAAGAATAATCAGACCGCCTGCAAGATATACGCTTCATCATGAACAAGGCCATGATGAGCCTAGTGATGGATGTGATCCACGAAACTTCAAAGAAGCAATATTTGATGCTGAATCATCTAAATGGCTTGATGCTATGCAGTCCGAAATGGACTCCATGTATTCAAACCAAGTATGGACTTTAGTAGATCCACCTGAAGGAATTATTCTCATAGGATTCAAATGGATTTACAAGAGAAAACTTGGGGCGGATGGGAAGGTATTGACCTTCAAAGCAAGACTAGTGGCAAAAGGCTATACTCAAAGGCAAGGAGTTGACTATGAGGAAACCTTTTCACCAGTCGCTATGTTCAAGTCAATTAGAATATTGCTAGCCATAGCTACATGGTATGACTATGAAATATGGCAGATGGATATGAAAACAGCATTCCTCAATGGAGACATTAAAGAAGAGATCTATATGTCTCAACCTGAGAGTTTCACATCAGTAGGAAGTGAGCATAAGGTATGCAAACTTCAGAGATCGATCTACAGTCTCAAGCAGGCATCTAGGAGTTGGAATCTCAGATTTGATAACACTATCAAAGAGTTTGGTTTTGTTAAAAATCCTTAGGAACCATGTGTGTACAAGAAAGTTAGTGGGAATGCAGTGACATTCCTAGTACTTTACGTTGATGATATCCTTCTCATTGGGAATGATATAGGATTATTGCAATCAACTAAAGTATGGTTAGAAAGTAAATTCTCCATGAAAGACATGGGTGAAGCATCTTATGTATTGGGAATACAAATCTATAGAGATAGATCAAAGAAGATGCTGGGGCTCACCCAAGTCATGTATATTGATACCATACTTAAAAGATTCTCTATGGAAGAGTCCAAGAGAGGATACTTACCAATGTGTCATGGTGTTACTCTATCTAAATCAATGTGCCCTAAGACTGATGAAGAGATAGAGATGATGACACGTGTTCCCTATGCGTCAGCAATTGGTAGTATCATGTATGGTATGATATCAACGCGTCCTGATATAGCATATGCTTTGAGTGTTGCAAGCAGATATCAGGCTAACCTGGTCCATTGCATTGGAAAGCCGTGAAAGATATTCTTAAGTACTTGAGAAGGATTAAGAATTTGTTCATGGTTTATGGGGGTGGAGAATTAAAATTGGAAGGCTATACTGATTCTAGCTTCCAATGTGACGTGGATGATTCGAAATCGACTTCTGGTTTTGTATTCATGCTTAATGGTGCTGCTGTCTCTTGGAAGAGTTCCAAGCAAGACACAGTTGCGGATTCCACCACTGAAGCCGAATACATAGCAGCATCTGCTGCAGCCAAAGAGGCAGTTTGGATGAGGAATTTTGTCCAAGAGTTGGGCGTTATTCCAAATGGAGTTGATCCAGTCCCGGTATACTGTGACAACACTGGTGCCATTGCTAAGACAAAGGAACCAAGGTCTCATCGGCGATCCAAACACATACTGAGGAAATTACACATCATTCGGGAGATTGTGGGAAGAGGAGACATATCAATCGAGAGAGTTGCCTCTACAGAAAATGTTGCTGATCCACTAACAAAGCCCTTGCCAGGAACCATTGTTTGAGAAGCATCGCGAAAAAATGGGATTAAAACTAATGAGTAGTTGGCTTTAGGGCAAGTGGGAGATTGTTAGAGTAGATGCCCTGCAAGACAAATGTTGGTCAGGGATTTTATTGACTCAAGTGTAATAACAATCTTTATTTTAATATAATTAATCTTTTATCTGGCATTTTTTTTATCTGTATACCCATGCAAGTTGCATAGATAAAGACCTTGAATATACTATAGTAAGATATGAGGTTGTACAGTTGATGGCAATCATGAAACACATATTATTAATTACTGTATATTCTAAATCAAGTTTCTAGTCGATTGAGCCGTCCGAAATAAGGATAAGGATCGCTCGAGCTCGAGCTCGAGACTAGAATCTGTGATGATGTGTACCACGTTTCATTGGTATGGACATAGAGATGTTCAATCATATAGATTGGTGCTCATACGATGAGTTCACTGAACTACCCTCCCTCGGACTTCCCAAGTGGTTATCATTCATCGAGTGGATAAGTCCGTGTTTATGGTTGTACACCATTAGTCCTTACGACCCGGGACAACACTGAGGCTCTACATGCTAGGACTTTACTTTGACTCGTTTACCGACTCCATGAGGGTCATCAGGTGGCGAGGTTGGGTATAGTTGCGACACATGTAGGAGCCAGTGCATTGTAGTCGGGGATTCACCGCTCACCTACGGGTGTGGATATCCTATGTGATAAAATGAGATAATAGTGCATGGAATCTCTGGCCAGAGTATAAGATGTGTAGTAGAGTAAAATGTTTACCAAGTTACACATGCGATGCCAATATGTATTCTCAAAGACATCACATCGTTATCGAAATTCACGTGCAACCCTCGATGAACCAATGGATATATATAATATATATATTTATGATTGTGGGACCTTATGTTTATAATAATATATTTATATATATATATTATATAATTATAATATTAAAAAAAAAAGTTTAAATGAGTTGTCGGCTATTATTGCCGACAACTCATTTATTCCCTTCAATCAATTGATTGAAGGGATTGAAAATGGAGAGAAGCAGTGCATAAGATGCACATAAAAGTTTTTGTTCTCTCTGCTCGAAGCTCTCTGCAAGCTCTCTTCTCCAGTCGTCTTCCTTTTGTTTTCTCTTCATTAAATTTCTTCTTCTTTTAAGTGCGAATTAGAAGAAGAACAGGAAATCCGGTCGTTGACCTGATTTGAAGAAAGGAGGAAAAATCCAGTTGATTGTTCGTAGGGATTTACAACAAGAGCTATTTTCGAAATAGTTGGAGCCATCGTCAATCTTTTAAGATTGATAGGTATAAATCTCTTAACTCCCTACGTACATTTATTTAAACCATACGAGTGTCTGAAAAAATTTTGAACGTCAAAATTAAATTTAAACTTCCGCTACGTTTTGGGCACGATAGTGATCCGAGATCCAACAATATACACACCTAGAATAATGATTTATAGGTTCTTTTATTAACTTAATGTATTATTCCTGCTTTTGTAGTTATTTTAGTAGGCTAAAATTGCTTTTCATTTCTGGCTATTTTGAAGGTGGGCCGGCTATTTTGAAGGTGGACTCGCTGCTTTAAGTTCTGAAATGGTCAATGGTAGTTAGAAATTTGCACTAAAACATTGAAATTTCATTATTTTAATTTGAAACACATTCAAATGATTGAGGGTAGGCAAGTGCAAAACCCATAATTGGCTACAACCTACAGTTTATGATTCAGAATGGTTGTAAAACCAGTTTCTTTGACAATGTTCACTGGGTTACAGTCTTCTGCATAAAAAGGGGAAAAAATCAAACCAAAACCGATTATATATTCGATAGTGTTGCATGCCATTCTCTTGAATAACTTTTCAACTACTTTATGTTTCATAATTTAATTTCCATTGCATCATTTATATTATTTTTTATTCATAATTTAAGTCAAAATTGAAGTTTATGTTCACGTTTACAAAAAAAACCATGAATTTGAGGCTGTTTTTTAAAAGGTGTATTTGATTTTATGTTATTAAAGTTTGTGTAAATATCCAATAGGAGAACTATGACATTGTCTTAAAATTTTGTTTGTTGGATTTTAATGCCTGCTTTCAAATTTTCGTGTGCTTCAGATCTTACAACTTTTCTTCAGTTATTGTTTATAAGTAAATCCAATATTCCTACCATTTTTTGTTTGGTGTTCACACTCTGTAATCCAAATCTGACTCTAGTTTAATGTTGCATAACTTTCATGAAAATATACTAGCATATAATCCATTACATAAATAAACTATTCCACGTGAGTCATTCTTTCTGTTTTTGACATTAAAACTTGAAATTTTTTACATAGGACATCTTGAAAATACTCAAAATACATAAAAAGTCCATAAAAGTGCATTTTGAACTTCAATCTCGTAAAAGAAAGTTCCTGAGGCAGAACCCCGAGAATGGGGACGCGCAAAAAGCGCGGCACAGGGCGCGGGGACAGTCGCACTCAGGCAGCAGCGCGGGGTGCCGTCTTCTGATTGTTTTGCCTATTTTTTGGTATTTTTCGATCCCAATTCAATCGTACTCACTCACTCATTTAAAGTTATGATCAAACATATGAAAAACTTCAAAAACTCGAAAAGGATTCGTCCGAAAACAACCATCTTCAAAAGATTTGCATCAAACTTTACATTCAAAATACTCACACCAAATTCTCAAATTCACACATCTTTTCTCATCAAATCTCAAAAATTTTTAAACAAAACATTCACTCTTTGGAAACTTGATTTCCCATATGAAAATTTTTCAAAACATGAAAGGATTACTCAAGAACACCTCCAACTTCAAAAGCTTTTAAACTAAAAATACATACATAAAAAATACTCATATTCAAGCACCTTTACCAAAATTCTTTAACATCTTTCTCAAAAATATTTAACCAAAACGTCAAGAATGATCCACGTTTCACAATTCTATATCATGCTCATCAGAAACTCATAGAATCAATGCAATATACATAACTTACACATCAACATACATTTTTTCATATCAAAATACATATATTCTCGATTGGTGGTTTCAAAAGCATTTAAAACTTGTCTTTCTCTTACTTGGTATGGAAATCCGAACTCCAAGATCACGATACTAGCCTTCTCACGACAAATGATGCTAGAATCCTTGAAAACTTGAGAGGAAATTTCTAAAACCTAGGGTGGGGAGGCGGTTTTTGGCATGAAGGGGGAAAAGGGAGAAAAAATTTTGACGCAAATTTTTTTCTACGTTAAGTCCTGACTCCAGCTTTAAAAGATAAAACCAATGGGCCGGACTCTGGCCCATCAAATTTAAAATATTTTTTTTAAAATATTTCCTCCTTAAACACATAAAAGTAAATACTAAGACCATTTTTTAAATAAAAAGCTGCACAAATATATTTTGAACATAAAAATAAAATATTCGTGAAAAACACACTTAACTTAAGATTTATTGAACCTCGTTCATAGGCTAGATTCAATTTTCTTCGTAACTAGAATTAAATCCATACCTGAAACACTAAAATCTAACTTGAAACAATTAAATATCAGAAAATTTTCATAATATTAAGTTATTTAACACAATATTTAGACATATATTTTAATACCCCAAAACTCCAATTTGAAATGTAAAATATCATGCAATACATATAACACAAAATCTTTTAAACATAAATTTTTAAATAATTAAATAAATAAAAATAAAACCATTTAATTTAAACAAAATTTTTAAATCACAATTAAATGAAAATAAATTCATTTAAAATTAATTCAAATTCTCTTTAATACTCGTGAGTGAATTTATGGATTTTTTCAAACGTTATATAGTCACTCACATCCAGTGTTTTCTGTATTTTCTGGACACTCTATTTGACGGGACAAGTCTTAGGTTGGAGGATGTCAGAGAATCAAGGCAGGGTGGTCCGAGCGGTGGCTTTCATTGAGTTTCCTTAGTTTTAGTGATTTGATTTTATTGTGATTCGTTGTATTCCGCCGACATTGGGTTGTATTTACAATATTTATTCCTTTGATAATTGCTCTTAATTTTTACCTAAGTTAATTGCCTTCTTAAACAAGTTTAGTTAGTAGGTGATCCGGATAGGGTCACACAGTAGCACTCTGTACCGTCGCAACAAAAGGTGGCTCATAAACCCAACTTTGGATATAGGTGACCTGACGAGTCCACGTGTCCAACCATCCACTAACACATAATGAGCACCCTACTACATGTTATCTCGTGGATAAAAGCTCAATATTATAATGCATGAAGCATAATATCATGACATATAATATGCAGATAAAATCATGTCATATAAATATTGCAACACATACGAAATGCATACTCAAGCCATTGTATTTCGAACAGTACTTTCGTACCTCAATTATACCAGTCTAGCTATTCCGGATCTATTGTCCAAGCTTATAATCACAAGATTACTATACCACTAATCAATATCTAAAATCTTTAACTAAGCTAATAGATACTTAAAACTATTTATAGGAACCCAGATTATACCTTCGTCTGTCGTTATCCCGTTGATGTCGAAATTCCCACCTCGAAGGCTCCGCCCTGTTACAACTTCAATAGCGCCTCTTCAAAGCTGGCCCCTCGCCAGATAAGGTTAGAACCCTAAAACTACTCATGAAATGAGAAATAATATTTGATTTTGGTGCAAAATTCTGAATCTCGGATTCCCTACTTATAGGCGGAGATCGAACGGTCTGAACTAGGGATCGAATGGTATGATCTTTCATGCATTGAAACGTTGCCTGACTCACTAATCGGATGCTCCGATCGGGGGATCAGATCATCCGATCTCATGCATGTACGATCATGTGTCAAAATCAACGATATTTGTTGTGCCAAATCATTGGACGCTCCAATCTTCACCACGTGTCAACCTCATGTTGACAACACATTGGGCACCTCACTATTGGAGTTCAGACATTTTGATATTGGGTTCGGAGCGTCCGATCGCACCCTAACCCTCTAAAGTCCATTCTAGCTTCCGAAGTGTTCGGACCTTCCGAACTCACCTGAGAGGAAAATTCCAAAAATTCATATTTTAATTATTAAGCCTTTAATCAACCCTTAATTATGTTTAGCCACTTAATCTTGTAAAATGAGACTGAATTACTACATTCTCCTCCACTTAAGAGATTTGTTCATCGAAATCAGATCTTAAATAATAAAATTGCAATCATCGAGCAAAACTTTTTTATTACATCTGAACATTTTGAAATATATAGTACTGAAACCAAAAAACAATTAGAATAACCAAAGATGTTCCGAACGCATACGGCTCTCCAACTCTTAATTAGCTTTTTCAGTGTCTCGACGTTACCACTGAACTAAAACGAGAGGAATGTTCTTGTTCCGCAACACCTTCTCTTTATTATCCAAAATCTGTAATGGTTAATCTGAAACGACCTCTACCTCTACTATAATTAATAATTAAATAAAATATGGATTTTCAAAAAAAAATTGGCATGACAATCTGTTTATATTAAAACCAACCTGTCAGAGACAGCAAACTAAAAATACAATCGACAACACATATAAACTAGACCGAGAAAATGAAAGAGAACCTAAGGGAAGAGGTTCGACATTTCAAATATCCAAAATTTAACAATTTCATATTTACATGCCAAAAAACAAATCTAAAAGTCATTACATTTATTAAATAAACAAAATAAATACTTCAAAACTTTCAAGTTTGAATAAATTATGCAGAAGACTGGCATAGATCGGAGGGATGTGTCGTGCTCGCATTGCAGTCCACTCGAGAGTCATGTCCCTCGATCTCAACGATAATCTAACCTGCACCAAGCATAGTAGTGAGCCTAAAGGCCCAGCAAGAATGCACTATGGAATAACAAGGGTTTAAAAATACATGTGTAATACTTAAATACTTGTACTCATAATACCTTGAAACTTATTCGAAAAAGTTTTAAAAATGGGAGGAAGTGAAACTGGATGAAACGACCCTAACTACTCGCTACTAGACTATAATTAAAATAAAGGAAAATTACGGATTTTTAAAAAAAATTTGCCATGACCTATTTGTAAAACAAATAAGCCATCAAGACTCAAACAGCAATTTAAATAAGGAAAGAAAATTGACTTCAAAACTTAAGTGCATTAAACATAAACATGCAATCCTAGTAACCACCTCCCGGTTACAGCATAAAGTAAACTAAAGCATTTAAAATTAATTCCAACGATAATCATAAACTTGCAAAAGCGGAAAACGTACTTCAAAACATAAGCTGTAGCACAGGGAATGCACATCCTGGCTATAAATACTACAAGATCTCAAATAATACTTCATTATTACAAATTCGATAACTGTGCGGAAAAACATAAACTAAAAGGAAGCAATGGTCACTGGGCCTTGCACTACCGATGGCCTCATCCCAGTAGATCACGCCCCTCCGTCTCCTCCACAAAATCCTCACCTGCAAACATTCAAGCATAGTGAGTCTAAAGAGTCAACAAGCATAACTAGGATAATAACAAGGGTTTAAAATACGTGATGAAAAAACTCAACTTAAACTGTAATATGCATGAAACTAGAAAGATATAGAAATCATGCATTAATGAACTCACACTATGATAAACTTTAACTTTCATAACATTCAACTTAGACTCATGCATAACTGAAAGACTGACATCAATGCAAAACGAGTCAACTAAAATTGTGAAACTTTAACTTTTAAACTTTTCTTTACTTTTTCCTCTTAGAAATCCGATCCCTGATTTGTGACCCTCTGTTTCGATCATGATCATGGCTGCAGTGCACTATGCCGGCAAGACGACGAGATTTCTCCCGACGAACTTAACCCCTCTATGGCAAGGAGACCGAGATGCCTCCCGATCCCACATTGCCCCTCTGTGGCAAGGGTAAACAAGATGTCTCTTGCTCCTTGCCTAACCTCTATAACCTCTTGGTGAGTAGACCGAGGCATCCCCCGGCCTAGCAACACCCCTCTTGTCACAAACAGATCACTTCATTCAAAAATATTTGCTTTCTTTTCCCTTTTCATTTATAAAGACTCAACTCATACATTAAATGGCATGCAAACAAGTAAACTTCCTTTTTCATTATTAAACTCAAGAACACGTCAAATGCACACGAATAAGCAATCTTTAAGACATGAGACTCGACTTGAAAATGTGAGTTTAAGGTGGATGAGTGGCTGCCCCTAAGTCCAAAGAAGACAACTTACCCAACAAAATCCTCAAACTTGACTTAACTCGAGCAAGTAAACCGAAAAGCCCTTAACTTTGTCATGCCTTATCCAAAACCCGTCCCGCTTGAACCGATACTCAACAAACACTCCAAATCATCCCAAGGAATAGGTGGTATCATCAAAAGATCAAAAGAGCAAATTTACAAAACACAAAAATCGGACAGCCCCTATTCAAAGGAAAAATCTGCACTTGCACCCAATTTTGAAAAATCCATAACTCACTCAATTCTTATCCGAATCGAGCCCATTTTATATCGACGCGACCACAACGTCATGAACTTTACCATGGAATAGCCTAACCCTGCCCAGACCTCAGCCACGACCCTGCCCTGCCCCGTGAACAGTGCTGCCCTGCACACTCACACACCTCCAATTCCAACAATTCAAACACTTAGCCCACTTTCCTCAACTTATCTCCACACCAAACACCCAAACACCTCAAATAACCTCTCTTAGGACTTTTCCCAAACACTTGGGCTACACTCAATCCACACTTTCACAACACATATCAAGAGCATCAAGAATTAACCATCAAAACTCCAAAATGTTGAACAATCAATCAAGACCAATGCAAGACCATTAAATACTTCAACATCAAATAAATTTCAGCCCCTACACATGCAACATTTCGAAAATTAGGTCCATATACAATCTGAAATTTCGAATTTTGGCAAGGACACTCAATTAATTCCATGTCAATGCACATATACTCAACATTAATCCACATAAACTCAACTCCCTAACATATTTAGAAAAAATCAGCCCCTAAACATGAAAAATTCGAAACCCTAACCTTCTAACAACATGCATTCTCGAAAATATTGCAAGAAATCATAAGGGTGGGGGTAGATATTGCTTGAATGTGAGCCCAAAGGAGTAGCTACACTTGCCTTTCAACCTTTTACCCAATAATTTCGAAAATAAGGGGAGATGGAGGGAAGAACTCTAGGTCAAACTCCAAGCTAAGCTCCTTGTGGAGCTCCTCCGGCAGTGGGGACGGCGGTGGACGGCGGCAGCGGCGGCTTGGGGCGGCGGAAGGCACTTGGCCGAGAGGGAGCTTCAAGGGAGAAGGGGGGTGGGCGGCTACTAGGGTTTAGAAGGGGCTAGGGTTTGTGTCTTGATTTTTTTATTGAAATGTTTTAATAATAGTGTAAATTAAAAGTGTAGTGTATTGTGTGTAGTGTTTTAAAATTTTACTTGTACTAGCAAAAGTACTACTTGTACTATTAAAACTTTTTACCTCAAACTTTTTGCTATTTTCAAACTTCTAAATTTAAAATTTCAACTCACAACATTTTGATTGAAATTCCACTAACCCGGATTTAATAAAATCCTATTTTATGAAAAATTTAGGAAATAACCCAAGAAAATGATAAAATTGCTTTTTGACCCCTAAAAATTCAAAATTTGCATTTTTGGCCAAAACCCCCCTTTTACCTCTAACTTAAAATCTTAAAATTAAAAATCTTGAAAATAAACCACCGAAGCCCACCGTCATCGCCTGCCTGGATAAAAATTACTAACTAAACAGTTCAAGGCATTTAATTCAAATAAGTCAAGCAAGGCTAACTTTAACTGAAACTTAAACAATTAACTTCAAGAAATTTAAAATATAAATACTGAAAATAATTTTAGGCATGATTTTCAAATTTTAGAAGTTCTTGGTGCTACAATTCCTCCCTCCCTAATAAGAAATTTCGTCCTCGAAATTAAAACTTACCAAAAAGCTTCGGATATCGAACTCTGATATCTGCTTCTGCTTCCCAAGTGGCCTCTTCATCCGAATGGTTCTGCCATCTCACCTTGATCATTGGAATCGACTTGTTACGGAGTCTTCTCTCCTGTCTATCCAAAATCCGGATGGGCTTCTCCTCATAGGTCAAGTGAGGAGATAGCTGAAGCGGTTCCAAACTAAGCACATGGGATGGGTTCGAGATGTACTTCCTCAACATCGACACATGGAAGACATTATGGATCTTATCAAGGTTAGGCGGCAAGGCCACTCTATAAGCCAGTACCCCTACCCTATCCAAAATCTCGAAGGGCCCTATGAACCTCGGTGCCAACTTCTCTTTCTTTCCAAACATCATCACACCCTTCATGGGTGCAATACTGATAAAAACATGATCACCCACCGAGAACTCCAAGTCTCTCCTCCGGTGATCAGCATAGCTCTTCTGCCTACTCTGGGCAGTCCTCATCCTATCACGGATCTTAGCCACTACCTCTGTGGTCAACTGAACAATCTCCGGACCAAAATCTGATCTCTCACCTATCTCATCCCACAACACTGGAGATCTACACTTCCTCCCATATAGTGCCTCGTAGGGAGCCATGCCAATAGTGGACTGAAAACTGTTATTATACGCGAATTCCACTAGTGGTAGTCTCGACTCCCAACTACCTTGAAAATCAATAGCACATGCCCTCAAAAGATCCTCCAAAATCTGAATCACCCTCTCTGACTGGCCATCAGTCTGCGGGTGAAAGGCGGTGCTAAAAAGTAGCTTCGTACCCATAGCAGAATGAAAACTCTTCCAAAAAGACGAAGTAAACCGTGGATCTCTATCAGACACTATGGAGACTGGAATACCATGTAGTCTGACTATCTCCCGGATATACAACTCCGCGAACTGAGTCATCGTGAAATTCATCTTCACCGGTAAAAAGTGAGCCGACTTAGTGAGACGGTCTACAATCACCCAAATGGCATTCGAACCTCTCAATGTCTTCGGAAATCCCACGACAAAATCCATGGAGATATTCTCCCACTTCCACTCCGGAATAGGGAGAGGCTTAAGCAAACCGGCGGGTCTCTGATGCTCCGCCTTAACCTGCTGGCATGTCAGGCATTCTGACACGAATCGGGCAATGTCACTTTTCATGCCTGGCCACCAATAAAGCTGCTGAAGATCCCGATACATCTTCGTACTACCAGGGTGGATTGAGTACGGCGATGTATGTGCCTCTGCCATGATAGTAACTCACAGAGAATCACCTGCGGGAACCCAAAATCTACCTCTGTACCTCACAATCCCATCTACCACAGCATACAAACCGCTGCCTTTCTCCTCATCTCTCTGTCTCCACTTCCTGATCTGCTCATCAACTGACTACGCTGCACGAATACGATCAAAAAGTGTAGTCTGCACACTAAGGGAAGACAAACGGGGAGCTCTACCACTCGCATAAAACTCAATACCATACCTCTGAATCTCAACCTGCAACGGTCTAGACACTGACAAGGAGGTAATCACTGCAGTCTTCCTGCTCAAAGCATCTGCAACCACATTAGCTTTACCAGGGTGGTAGCTAATATTGCAGTCATAGTCCTTCACCAACTCTAACCACCTACGCTGCCTCATATTCAACTCCTTCTGGGTGAAGAAGTACTTGAGGCTTTTGTGGTCTGTGAAGATCTGACTCTTCTCTCCGTAAAGATAGTGTCTCCAAATCTTAAGAGCAAACACTACCGCTGCCAACTCTAAGTCATGAGTAGGGTAGTTCTTCTCGTGCTCCTTCAATTGCCTAGAAGCATAGGCAATAACTCTGTCTCGCTGCATCAGAACTGCTCCCAATCCCAACTTGGAAGCATCAGTATACACCACAAAATCACCTTGCCCGGATGGCATGGTCAACACTGGCGCTGTCGTAAGAGCTTCCTTCAAAGTATCAAAGCTCCTTTGACACTCGGCACTCCAAACAAACTTGGCGTTCTTCTTAGTCAACGCTGTCATAGGCACAGCAATGGAGGAAAAACCCTTGATAAATTTTCGGTAATAACCGGCTAATCCAAGAAAACTGCGAATCTCAAACGCGCTCCTCGGTATAGACCACTCCTTCACTGCTTGAACCTTTGAAGGGTCTACTTCCACACCGCTCTTAGAAATAATATGACCCAAGAAAGCAACTTTCTCCAACCAGAATTCACACTTATCAAACTTGGCCAACAACTTGTGCTCTCGAAGCACCTCAAGAACGGTCCTCAAATGCTGTTCATGCTCCACTCTATCCTTCGAATAAATGAGGATGTCATCGATGAAAACAATGACAAAGCGGTCCAAGTAAGGTTGAAACACGCGGTTCATAAGATCCATGAAAACCGCGGGCGCGTTCGTCATCCCAAACGGCATCACAAGGAACTCGTAATGATCGTAACGAGTCCTAAATGCTGTCTTCGCCACATCTGACTCCTTCACCTTCAACTGGTGATAACCTGAACGAAGATCAATCTTCGAAAAGACGGATGCACCTTGAAATTGATCGAAGAGGTCCTCGATCCTAGGTAATGGGTAATTGTTCTTCACCGTCACTCCGTTCAAACCTCGGTAGTCTATGCACAATCTTAGACTGCCGTCCTTCTTCTTAACGAAGAGAACTGGTGCGCCCCATGGGGAGAAACTAGGGAGTATGAATCCCTTGTCAAGCAACTCTTGAATCTGCTCTTTTAACTCCTTCATTTCGGTAGGAGCCAATCTGTACGGTGCCTTGGAGATAGGCACAGCACCGGGAATCAAATCTATAGAGAACTCCACTTCTCTAACGGGCGGAATTCCCACAACATCGCTAGGGAACACATCCTCAAACTCCCTGACGATAGCCACATCAGAAATAACTGGTCTCTCTGGCAGCTCTGTCAAAGATAAACTGGCTAGAAATGACTCGCACCCACTAAGTACAAGCCTCTGAGCTTGAAAAGTAGAAATGACTCGAGTCTTGCTCAAGCTCTTAGCAGCCTCAAACCAAAACGGTTCCTCGCCCTCAGGCCTGACTAGTACTGACCTCTGCTGAAAATCTATCATCACCGCATTCTTCGTCATCCAATCCATCCCAAGAATCAGGTCAAACTCTGGCAAAGGTAGCACTATGAGGTCTGCTACCACTGACTGACCCTGCAAAAGCAATACAAGGTCTCTCACCAAGCTCCTGGTGGATAGCTCTTCCCCTGAGGGGATAGTAACTGAGAATCCAACCTCCAATTCCTCGCTCTGAATTCCCCTCTCAAGGGCAAAAGACTCCGATATAAAGGAATGGGTAGCCCCTGAGTCTAATAAGGCCCTCGTGGCTATGCCTGCCACAACAATCCTACCTGCATAGCAGTAGTTACAACGACGAAAGGTTGAAGTTAAAACCACGAGTTCTACTTAGGCTCATTCTAATTCAACAATTCCCAAACAAGATACTATTCATGCTAAACAGTCAAAGGTCCTAAGGCATGCAACAAGTTACTAGAGTAAAACCTCAAACAAGAAAAGATTTAGAGTCGCATGCATCAACAAATCTTTAACTGCTCTAACCCAAAAGTTAAGATATTACCTGTGAGAAGAGTAGTGTCTGGGTCGGCCTGCTCGGCCTCCATCACGAACACTCTGCCCTGCACGGGCCTCCTCAGCTCTGGACAATGGGTAGACATATGTCCTGGCTTCTTGCACTTGAAGCAAACTCCAGCATCCTTCAAACACTTCCCAAAATGCGGACGATGGCAAAACTGACAAATAGGCTTCTCCCCAGCCTTGGGAGGAACCTGTCTCTGGGCCTGACGCCCCTGCGGTGCCTGCTGTCCCTGCTGTCTCGGGGGCCCATGATACGGCTTCTTGCCGTGCTGCTGCTGCTGAGAGTGGCCCTGATGAGGGAAGGGCCTCTTGCCATGCGCCTCCGCGCTAATATCTCTCAGCGTCTGCTCGGACCTCAAGGCACGCCTCAGTGCTGAAGCATAATAAGATGGCTCAGCCATAAGCACATCCCTACGGATGGTAGGTCGAAGCCCTACAAGAAAGTGCTCCAGCTTCTCTTTCTCATCATCTCCAATCAACGGCACGAAATGGCAGCCTCTCTCAAACTTCACCACGAACTGGGCTACCAACAGATCAACCTGCCTCAAGCTCATAAACTCCGTCTTCAAACGGGCTCTCACATCAGCAGTAAAGTACTTCTCAAAGAACAACTTCTTGAACTCAGCCCAAGGTAGAGTAGCTGGGTTCACAATCTTCTCCATACCCTCCCACCAGAGGGCGGCATCATCCTGGAGGAGAAACACAGCACATCTCACTCTATCTGGATCTCCCATCTGCATATAGCGAAAGATCACCTCAAGGGAGCGGATCCAACCCTCCGCTATCAACGGATCAGTGGTGCCAGCGAAGTCCTTCGGATTCATCTTCCGAAACTGCTCATAAGTAGTCTCCAATCTAGCAACAGGAGCATCCACATGACGCTCGAGGATATGGGCCAATCCTGCTAGCACCTGCCCTCCTATATCCACCTGCCGCGCCGGTGGAGGCGGTGGAGGCGTAACTGCACGCGGATCATGACGACGAGCCATCTAAACGCATTGAGAAAATCCAACATTCAAATTTCATGCCTTCGAAAATATTTTTACTTCAAATTTAAACTTCTCAATAACTCAAGAAACTAATACATCAAAACTTAAACAGATAGAGACATTAAACTTAAATCTTACAGACTTTGAGGCGAGATCCCCTGAGTTTCAGCAACCGGCAGTAGGCTCAGCCCAAACCAAGACCGAGCTCTGATACCAACTGAAACGACCCTAACTACTCGCTACTAGACTATAATTAAAATAAAGGAAAATTACGGATTTTTAAAAAAATTTTGCCATGACCTATTTGTAAAACAAATAAGCCATCAAGACTCAAACAGCAATTTAAATAAGGAAAGAAAATTGACTTCAAAACTTAAGTGCGTTAAACATAAACATGCAATCCAAGTAACCACCTCCCGGTTACAGCATAAAGTAAACTAAAGCATTTAAAATTAATTCCAACGATAATCATAAACTTGCAAAAGCGGAAAACGTACTTCAAAACATAAGTTGTAGCACAGGGAATGCACATCCTGGCTATAAATACTACAAGATCTCAAATAATACTTCATTATTACAAATTCGATAACTGTGCGGAAAAACATAAACTAAAAGGAAGCAACGGTCACTGGGCCTTGCACTACCGATGGCCTCATCCCAGTAGATCACGCCCCTCCGTCTCCTCCACAAAATCCTCACCTGCAAACATTCAAGCATAGTGAGTCTAAAGACTCAACAAGCATAACTAGGATAATAACAAGGGTTTAAAATACGTGATGAAAAAACTCAACTTAAACTGTAATATGCATGAAACTAGAAAGATATAGAAATCATGCATTAATGAACTCACACTATGATAAACTTTAACTTTCATAACATTCAACTTAGACTCATGCATAACTGAAAGACTGACATCAATGCAAAACGAGTCAACTAAAATTGTGAAACTTTAACTTTTAAACTTTTCTTTACTTTTTCCTCTTAGAAATCCGATCCCTGATTTGTGACCCTCTGTTTCGATCATGATCATGGCTGCAGTGCACTATGCCGGCAAGACGACGAGATTTCTCCCGACGAACTTAACCCCTCTATGGCAAGGAGACCGAGATGCCTCCCGATCCCACATTGCCCCTCTGTGGCAAGGGTAAACAAGATGTCTCTTGCTCCTTGCCTAACCTCTATAACCTCTTGGTGAGTAGACCGAGGCATCCCCCGGCCTAGCAACACCCCTCTTGTCACAAACAGATCACTTCATTCAAAAATATTTGCTTTCTTTTCCCTTTTCATTTATAAAGACTCAACTCATACATTAAATGGCATGCAAACAAGTAAACTTCCTTTTTCTTTATTAAACTCAAGAACACGTCAAATGCACACGAATAAGCAATCTTTAAGAGATGAGACTCGATTCGAAAATGTGAGTTTAAGGTGGATGAGTGGCTGCCCCTAAGTCCAAAGAAGACAACTTACCCAACAAAATCCTCAAACTTGACTTAACTCGAGCAAGTAAACCGAAAAGCCCTTAACTTTGTCATGCCTTATCCAAAACCCGTCCCGCTTGAACCGACACTCAACAAACACTCCAAATCATCCCAAGGAATAGGTGGTATCATCAAAAGATCAAAAGAGAAAATTTACAAAACAAAAAAATCGGACAGCCCCTATTCAAAGGAAAAATCTGCACTTGCACCCAATTTTGAAAAATCCATAACTCACTCAATTCTTATCCGAATCGAGCCCATTTTATATCGACGCGACCACAACGTCATGAACTTTACCATGGAATAGCCTAACCCTGCCCAGACCTCAGCCACGACCCTGCCCTGCCCCGTGAACAGTGCTGCCCTGCACACTCACACACCTCCAATTCCAACAATTCAAACACTTAGCCCACTTTCCTCAACTTATCTCCACACCAAACACCCAAACACCTCAAATAACCTCTCTTAGGACTTTTCCCAAACACTTGGGCTACACTCAATCCACACTTTCACAACACATATCAAGAGCATCAAGAATTAACCATCAAAACTCCAAAATGTTGAACAATCAATCAAGACCAATGCAAGACCATTAAATACTTCAACATCAAATAAATTTCAGCCCCTACACATGCAACATTTCGAAAATTAGGTCCATATACAATCTGAAATTTCGAATTTTGGCAAGGACACTCAATTAATTCCATGTCAATGCACATATACTCAACATTAATCCACATAAACTCAACTCCCTAACATATTTTGAAAAAATCAGCCCCTAAACATGAAAAATTCGAAACCCTAACCTTCTAACAACATGCATTCTCGAAAATATTGCAAGAAATCATAAGGGTGGGGGTAGATATTGCTTGAATGTGAGCCCAAAGGAGTAGCTACACTTGCCTTTCAACCTTTTACCCAATAATTTCGAAAATAAGGGGAGATGGAGGGAAGAACTCTAGGTCAAACTCCAAGCTAAGCTCCTTGTGGAGCTCCTCCGGTAGTGGGGACGGCGGTGGATGGCGGCAGCGGCGGCTTGGGGCGGCGGAAGGCATTTGGCCAAGAGGGAGCTTCAAGGGAGAAGGGGGGTGGGCGGCTACTAGGGTTTAGAAGGGGCTAGGGTTTGTGTCTTGATTTTTTTATTGAAATGTTTTAATGATAGTGTAAATTAAAAGTGTAGTGTATTGTGTGTAGTGTTTTAAAATTTTACTTGTACTAGCAAAAGTACTACTTGTACTATTAAAACTTTTTACCTCAAACTTTTTGCTATTTTCAAACTTCTAAATTTAAAAATTCAACTCACAACATTTTGATTGAAATTCCACTAACCCGGATTTAATAAAATCCTATTTTATGAAAAATTTAGGAAATAACCCAAGAAAATGATAAAATTGCTTTTTGACCCCTAAAAATTCAAAATTTGCATTTTTGGCCAAAACCCCCCTTTTACCTCTAACTTAAAATCTTAAAATTAAAAATCTTGAAAATAAACCACCGAAGCCCACCGTCGTCGCCTGCCTGGATAAAAATTACTAACTAAACAGTTCAAGGCATTTAATTCAAATAAGTCAAGCAAGGCTAACTTTAACTGAAACTTAAACAATTAACTTCAAGAAATTTAAAATATAAATACTGAAAATAATTTTAGGCATGATTTTCAAATTTTAGAAGTTCTTGGTGCTACACTGGAACTAAAAGGAATCACGTATAAAGAACTCACGCAACTTTACTCAAACTCACGCTTTTAAACATGAACTGAAACTCACAATTTAAACTTGGAATTTTCCTTTGTAACTTTCAGAAACTTTCCCTTTAACTTTAACTTTGAACTTTAACTTTAACTTTTGCTCTGAAAATTCAGATCCTCGATTGTGACTCTTTTTGTGTTGATCGATCAATGGCTACAGTACTATGCCGGCAAGGACGCCGAGATCTCTCCCGATGCCACATTGCCCCTCCTCTGGTTTGTTAGGGGAGCCGAGATGTTTCACGGTCGCACACTACACGTCTAATTTGGTAGGAGAGCTGAGATGTCTCTCAGCCGCACACTACACGTCCGTTTTTGGAAAGTGAATAGAGGCATCCCCCGACCAACATTGCACGTCTAAAGTCACAATCAAATTTCCTCATTCAACTTTTCATATTTAACTTTTCACATTTAACTTTAACTTTTCATCTTTTCATTATTCGAAACTCCGAGACTTGAATATGACATTACTTGAAACTTTACTCACACGAAAGATGAGAACAAAAAGTTCGAAGACACCACTTCAAATGATTACATAAAACTTTGAATCTTGGATGAATGACGTGTAAGTGGCCACCTCTAAACATATAGACTTCCTTAGAATCTGTTAGACTTAACCCCTTAATGAGTCAATACGGGCGTTCGGTCCGTACGGCCCATAAACTAATCCATTCTTATCCGAATGACCTCCCGTTCAAACCGACATCTTGTACAATCCTAAATCATCCCTAGGATCAGTCCTTAACCTCTAACGCAAGCCCGAGCAGCCCGTTCACTTTAGGTTCCCGGACAGCCCCTAAACTTCCTGAAAAACTGCTCTAGCCACTTCAACTTAATCCACCCTTTTCTTACCCGAAACTTACCCGAATTTAGCCAAATTTGAACCGACACGACCCCAACATCATACACATTAAGTAGGACAAGATCACCCCCTGTCCAGGCCTCTAAAGCACCAAAATCAAAACCCATTTCTAGAGACCAACCGCATGGAACAAAAAAAAATCTGCACTATCCCTTCATAACTTAAAACCTTTAAAACCCTTCGACGATTGACTACTCCACATTACAACCATCGAGACACCACCTAAGACTTCCTCTTTGACCAGAAAGTGCCCTTGAACTTAGCCTCGTGCCCGAAGCTAGCTCAAGTCAAGGTTTTAGCCCGACATGTTTCACCTGATCAACCCAATCGCCACAACCAAGTTCCTATCCTAAAATCCTCTAACTCCAGCCCTTAACACCCATCTAATGCATTTCCAAGACCACATTTTCACACCTATTAATCAACATGGACAGCCACTACACACATTCATCCATTTTTTCAAAATTTGAATTCAATTACCCACAATGATATGCCGAATTGTGTAAACTTTCAACGTTCAACTTGAAGAATATAAGATAACATGATCAATGACACAAATCCACCCAAACACACATGGATTAGGATCGAATTTACACATGACAAATCTGAAATTTCTTCAAAATTTCGAAATGCTTCAGTTCAATGCAAGTTTTCACCTCAAATCAACATACAACACATTCTAACAACAAAAGAGATGAAAATTTCGAAATCACCACACCATGCCTACTGATTTTTGCACAAACACCGTCCCATACACACATATAATGATGAAAAATTCGAATTAAATCAAGAATGGAGCAATAAACAGAATATTCAATGTTTGGTGTTCAAAAGAAGCACAAATCTTGACTAGTTTTGAATTAACCAAGGAAATGGAGAAATGCAACTCTGAAACCTCACGTCCAGCAGCTGGTTTAACCTCCAAAGGGCGGCTCCAGGTCGGCACAGTGGTGGGTGATGGTCGGCGATGGCTGGAGTGGCGGATAGATGGGTGGCTGATGACTTGTTCTTCAAGGGAGAGAGAGGGGCGGCTAGGCCGCTGGGGTTTGGGAAATGGAGTTTAATTGTGTTGTGTAGAGTGTTCTAATGTATTATATGTACTAGCAATCGATGTACACGCTCTGCATGTACGTAAATATTTTAACAACTACGTAGAATTATAATAAATATGAATTTTAATAATTTACAAATAATATATTGATATTAAAGAAAAGTACAATGAAATTAATTGAAATAGATCCTTAATTTTAGCAATACATAGTTAGTGGATGGTTTTTGATAGTGGGAGTGAGAATTGCAAATGTGTATTTTTACCATTTTACCCAATAATTTATATGAAGTATAATGTATTTTTTAGGGTTAAAATTGTAAATTTATAATGGTGTCATCAAACTCACCAAAGTAGTTTTTAAATGGGTCTCAACCTTTATATATAGTATTGTAGTGACCCTAACCCGGATCACCTACTAAACAGAGCTTAGGCATGCAATTAACTTAATTAAACAGATATCAGAATAAAACTGCGGAAACCATAAACATTATAAAATCCCAAGTAAAGGAATCTGTAATTTATCCAATAATATACAACCAAATCGAATAGCTGTATAAACTCAAACAACAGTAATAAAACCTAAGCGAAGCTCCAGCCGGCCAACCACTGACTAGCCCCTCCTGGATCCACTCTCCTCGTCCAATCGCAAACCTGCCCCATGGAATAGGGTGTCCAGAAAATACAGAGTACGAGACGTGAGCATAAAACGCTCAGTGCGAGAGTATGAGTATACATGTATGCAAAGTGAACTCCCTATAGACTCGAGGTCAAGGATCAGATAACAAAGACAGACCGGGCCCTGGTATGTAGCACGATGTGCCGTCGCTTCAGGAGGTGGCTCCCATACCGAGATAACCGTGGATACGCCGGTCCCAAATCGATGGAAGTCCATCCACTAACAGGATAGGGTACAACCCTACTAACAGACATCTCGAAAGAGATACGGCAAGATGCAAATGAATGCAGCATAATATCATGGCATATAAATCATGCAGTCACATAATACATGCATACTCAGTCAGGATATCTCGAACAGTACTTTCGTACCTCAAATACAGTGCAAGCTCTACCAACCCTAGGTCAACGCCTATAGTCTGCTCTACACTGCCAAATGATACTACTATCATTAAAGTGCTCTAAAAGCCTTAACTAAGCTATTGCATACTCCAAAATATTTATAGGAAGCAAAAGCTATACCTTCGTCCGTCGTTAGCCCTTTGATGTCGATGCCTCCAGAACTTGGGCACAACTCCGCTACGACTACCGAACGCCTCGCCGACCACCGGGTCAAGCCTAGGAAGGCTAGAACAACTCGAATAGACTAGAAAGGAGAGGGAAACACTCGGAATTGGCAATTGAAAATGAAGCCTCGGCCCTCTATTTATAGACAACGATCGGAACTTCCGATCCTTGATCGGAATTTCCGAACCTCGATCGGAATGTCTGATCCTGCCATCGGAGCTTCCGAAGATCCTGATCTGTCACGTGTCAAAATATCACTTGTTGACTCCGGATAGGGGTGATCGAAGCTTCCGGTCTTGATCGGAGCTTCCGATCCAACCACACGTCATGCCTGACGTAATAACATCGGTGCCTCCGATCGCTCATCGGAGCTTCCGATCCTGTTCGGATCTTCTGATCGTGCCTTCGGAGCTTCCGATCCGTCCGATACCCAATTCAATTAATTAGCATTAATCCTTTAATTACTCAATTAGGGTACGGGCTACTACATTCTCCCCCACTTAAGATATTTTGTCCTCGAAAACAGATCTTAAGTACCGAATGCAAATACAGAAATCAGAAACATTCTTTATTCAAATCAAACGTTACAAAGTTTGCAACTGAATACAACTTAAAGAATGTAATCAAAACAACTCAGGATGGTCTTTACGCATCCTGTCCTCAAGCTCCCAAGTAGTTTCCTCAGTGCCTCGGCGCTGCCACTGAACTAAAACCAAAGGAATGACTTTGTTCCGTAAAACCTTATCCTTATAATCCAGGATACGAAGAGGTTTCTCAACATAAGTCAAATCCTTGTCTACCTGAACCTCAGACCGCTGCAGAATATGAGATTCATCTGCCACATACCGTCGCAACAGAGATACGTGGAACACGTCGTGAATACTGGACAGATGCGGTGGTAAAGCTAGTCGATAAGATAAATCACCAATGCTCTCCAATATCTCAAACGGACCGATAAATCTAGGAGACAACTTGCATTTAAGGCCAAATCTGAGAATCTTGCGGAAAGGTGACACTCTCAGAAACACTTTCTCCCCGACCTCGAACTGCAAGGGCCTACGGTTGATATTAGCATAGCTGGCCTGACGATCCTGTGCAGTCTTAATCCGTTTCTTGATCTGATCAACAATGTCTATCGCCTGCTGGATAAACTCCGGTCCCTCAGCCTGTCTCTCCCCCACTTCTTCCCAGAAGAGTGGAGTACGACAACGTCGCCCATACAACGCCTCAAAAGGTGCCATCCCAATACTAGTGTGATAGCTGTTGTTGTAAGCGAACTCGATCAACGGCAAATGATCCTGCTAGGCTGAACCAAAATCCATGACGCACGCTCTAAGCATATCCTCTAACGTACGGATAGTGCGTTCTGACTGACCATCAGTCTCCGGATGATAGGCTGTACTCAAACTGAGAGTAGTATCCATCGCACGCTGAACACTCCCCCAGAATCTAGAAGTAAACCTGGGGTCCCGATCACTGACAATGCTCACAGGCACTCCATGAAGTCGGACGATCTCCTGAATGTACATCCGTGCCATGCGATCCACAGAGTACTCTCGGCTATAGGCAATGAAATGCGCTGACTTGGTGAGTCGGTCCACCACAACCCAGATAGCATCACAGTTCCTCGGGGATACCGGCAAATGGGTCACAAAGTCCATTGTGATAAACTCCCATTTCCATTCAGGAATAGGCAGACTGTGAAGCAATCCTCCAGGTCGTCGGTGCTCTGCCTTGACCTGTTGACACACCAAACATCTTGAAACAAACTGATAAACACTGCGTTTCATTCCCTTCCACCAGAAACGAGTACGTAGATCCTCGTACAACTTGTTGCTACCAGGATGAATACTCAACTTAGTGCGATGCGCCTGAGACAAAATCTCCTCTCGCAACTCTTCATCCTGCGGAATCACAAGCCTACCAGACAAACACAGAAAACCATCTGACTGATAATGAAATCCAGACGAGCTACCCTCGTTAGCTAAACGAGCTAAACGCTGGGTCTTCGAATCAGACAACTGAGCATCTCGGATCCGTGTATACAAGGCTGGCTCAGATAATATCGCAAACATCTGGATACTCTGCATGTTGGAAAATGCGGCTCTCAGATCTATCACGATTGATACCCGGTGCAGCGGAAGTTTAAAAATTTTATTATGGAACAATTCCATAGTGTGAGTATCAACCGTTTAACAATTAAATTATAAGTGTGTGTAAAATTAAATAACTATTATTAAATTTTACCTTCAATCTCGAATCGAGATTATTGGATACCACACAGATTTCTCTGCGCTTCTTGTATCTCCCTGGAACTGATGAACAAGCTTTCCTTCAATCAGGTCCACGAATAGAGGTTTAATCCCTCTGATAGATTGCACTAGAAAATCTATCAGAAGTTTTTTGCGAAGAGAATAAACGAATTTGATTCGCTATTCCAGACTGCAATTCAAAATCACAGACCGGAATTTCTCAGACAGAGAGGGAGGGTGTTCGGCCACTTTGAGAGAGAGGAGGCTAGGGTTTTCGAAAAACTGTCTCAAATTATGACCTGTTGTGTGTAATTTATGTACTGCAATAACTTATTTATAATGCAGGCCACTAACACCTTAGGGCCCATTAGTCATAAGTTGAGGCCCGACAAGCAAAGCCCGCATGTTCAGAAATTAATATAAAATTCATCGTGACTCCAATTGATAAACCGATTTTACCAATGTGCACAGAAACCATTTCTGCACATTTTAAAGTCAAGATAAATTTTCCTGAATCCGAATTCAGAGGTTTCCAAAAAATGTACATCCCTATGTCATTTTAGGAAATCCTACTCCCTTACTCTTATTTAAGAAGTCCAACTTCTTTATTCATTAAATTTAACTCTTTAAATTTAACTATCTCAACGGGGATTAAAACTCCATATCACTGTGTGACCCTCAATGGTTCAGGGATACAGCTAGCCGTGGGCTCACAACTCCTTGTGACTCGGAACAATGATTTCCGACTTGCCCAACGAATCATGGTAAAGCGCCTAGCAACATCGCCCCATGATTCCCTAGGTATCACTGATAGTGCCTACAAGAACCAGTAGATTTTGGTTCGCGTACAGTACGGTCCCTTCATCCATATATCCCGATCGAATCAACAACCATTGGTATATCGAGAGTCGCTCAAGATTCGATAACTATGCAATACATCTTGAAGATCAAATTAGTGACATCGCATGTGCTACTAAGAAACCATTTCTTAAATCACATCAAGTACTCTGGCCAGAGATTCGTCACACTAATATCTCCTCAGATCGCATAGGATATCCACACTCGCAAGTATGTGGTGAATCCTTGACAACAATGCATCGACTCCTATATGTGTTGTAACTGTACCCAATCCCGACACCTGATGACCCCCATAGAGTCGGTAAACGAGTCAAAGCACAGTACTAGCATATAGAGTCTCCATGATGTTTCAAGTAGTAAGGACTAATGGTGTACAACCAAAACCGCGGACTTTATCCACTCGATAAGTGATAACCACTTGGAAAGTCCGGATAGGGTAGTTCGATTATTCATCCTATGAATATCCATTTGCATGCTTCGAACATCTCCATGTTCCCTACCAATGAAACGTGGTACTCCGCATCGCAAATGCTAGTCTCAAACTCGAGCGATCCTTATCCTTATTATCGGACGGCTCAATTGACTAGGAACAGTTTAGAATATACAGTGACTATAAGATGTATTTCATGATAGACATCCCCATGTTCTACCACACCTTACATACACTATAGTATATTCAAGGTCTTTATCAAAACAACAATAGTATATCACAATATAACAATATGAAGAAAGATAAAGTCATTGTCATTAATAAAAGTGTAAATTATATTAAACAAAAGATCGTTTGTACAAAGAGTCATCAAAGCCCATAGCCACAAGTTGGCTCACTGGGCACCCACTCTTTCAATCTCCAACTTGCCCTATAGCCAACTAGTCATACTACGTAGACCCATTGCTTCGCGATGTTTGTCAAACAATGGTCCTGGCAAGGGCTTAGTAAGCGGATCAGCGATATTGTCTGCAGAGGCCACTCGTTCGACAGTGATATCTCCTCTTTCCACAATCTCCCGGATGATGTGGTATTTCCTCAGTACGTGTTTGGATCTTTGATGAGACCTTGGTTCCTTTGCTTGAGCAACGGCACCCGTGTTGTCACAGTACACCGGGACTGGACCAACAAATTCAGGAATGACGCCCAACTCTTGGACGAACTTCCTCATCCAAACGACCTCTTTAGCAGCAGCTGATGCTGCAATGTATTCAGCCTCAGTGGTGGAATCCGCTGTGGTGTCCTGCTTGGAACTCTTCCAAGAGACAGCACCGCCATTGAGCATGAACACAAATCCAGAGGTTGACTTCGAGTCATCCACGTCACTTTGGAAGCTAGAGTCGGTATAGCCTTCCAATTTCAGATCTCGTCCTCCATATACCATGAACATATTCTTAGTCCTTCGTAAGTACTTAAGAATGTCCTTCACGGCTTTCCAATGCATTTGACCGGGATTAGCTTGATATCTGCTCGTGACACTCAGAGAAAATGCTACATCCGGTCTGGTAGATATCATCCCATACATGATACTACCTATAGCTGACGCATATGGTACATGTGTCATATTCTCTATCTCTTCATCAGTCTTGGGACACATAGACTTGGATAGAGAAACTCCATGACACATGGGTAGATGTCCTCTCTTGGACCCATCCATTGAAAACCGTTTCAATATGGTGTCGATGTAGGTTGATTGAGTGAGTCCTATCATTCTCTTAGATCTATCTCTATAGATCTGTATCCCAAGAATGTAGGATGCCTCACCCAAATCCTTCATCGAGAATCTACCTGATAACCATATCTTTGTTGACTGCAACATCCCTACATCATTCCCAATGAGTAGGATGTCATCAACATAAAGTACTAAGAATGTCACAGCATCCTTAACTACTTTCTTGTACACGCACGGTTCCTCCGGGTTCTTGATGAAACCAAAATCTTTTATTGTTTCATCAAATTTCTGGTTCCAACTTCTTGATGCTTGTTTTAGACCATAAATTGATCTCTGAAGCTTGCATACCTTATGCTCGCTTCCCATGGATGTGAACCCCTCTGGCTTCTTCATATAGATTTCTTCCTTAATGTCTCCATTAAGAAAAGCAGTCTTCACATCCATTTGCCATATCTCATAGTCATACCATGCAGCTATGGCAATAAGGATTCTTATGGACTTTGAACATTGCAACTGGTGAAAAGGTTTCATCATAGTCAACTCCTTGTCTTTGAGTGTAACCTTTCGCCACCAATCGCGCCTTGTAGGTCAATACCTTACCATCAGGCCCAAGCTTTCTCTTGTAGATCCATTTATACCCTATTGGAACAATTCTATCAGGAGGATCTACTAAAGACCAAACTTGGTTTGTATGCATTGAATCCAATTCAGAGTGCATAGCTTCAAGCCATAAATTTGAATCCGCATCAGAAATTGCTTCCTTGAAGTTTCTTGGATCACATCCAATGTCGGGTTCATCTTGATCCCCTTCAAGAAGAAAACCATATCGAACAGGAGGTCTAGAAGTCCTCTCGGATCTTCTAGGTTCAGGCGTGTCCAGTAATGGTTCCTGAGGCGTAGGATCGTTATTTTGTATTTCGGGTTCTTCTCGAACTTCTTCGAGTTCCATCATCTCGCCTTTCTTATCCAATAAGAACTCCTTCTCCAAGAAGGTGGCATTCCTAGAAACAAACACCTTTGTTTCAGCAGGATAATAGAAATAATATCCGATTGAATTCTTTGGATACCCTACAAAATAACATAAGCTGGATCGACTATCCAACTTATCTCCCACTGTCCGCTTCACGTAAGCAGGACATCCCCAAATCCTCAAGTACGAATACTTAGGAGCTTTGCCATTCCATAACTCGTATGGTATTTTGTCCACTGCTTTAGTGTGGACGTTGTTCAACAACAATACCTCCGTTTCAAGCGCATAGCCCCAAAACGAAGGTGGAAGCTCAGTGAAGCTCATCATGGATCGAACCATGTCCAACAAAGTTCGATTACGACGCTCCGATACACCATTCAGCTGTGGTGTCATAGGAGGAGTCCACTGAGAGAGAATCCCATTCTCTTTTAGATATTCCAAAAACTCGGTACTTAAGTATTCTCCACCTCGATCCGATCGAAGTGCTTTAATACTTTTACCTAGCTTGTTTTCTACTTCAGCCTTGAATTCTTTGAACTTTTCAAATGCTTCAGACTTATATTTCATTAAATATAAATACCCATACCTTGAATAATCGTCAGTAAAGGTAATCAAGTAGGTGTGGCCATATTGAGTCCCAACTCTAAATGGTCCACAAACATCTGTATGGATCAAATCCAACAGATTTTGACTACGCTCAGGTTTCCCCTTAAAAGGAGATTTAGTCATTTTCCCTTTTAGACAGGATTCACAAGTAGGTAGAGAGTTAATATCAGACATATCAAACATGCCCTCTCCCACTAGCTTGTTCATCCTCCTTGAGGAAATATGACCTAGTCTAGCGTGCCAAAGGTTTGCCGGGTTTTGACTATCGATTTTCCTTTTGTTTGTTGTCGCCGGTTTATCAACATAATTTATTGGAACGTCTTTTAGTTTTAAGTTGTATAGATCGTTTTCAAGTTGTCCATTTCCAATCAAACATTCATTCTTGTAAATATTGCAAATCCCATTCACAAAATTGCAAGAATAACTATCTCTATCAAGCATAGAAACAGAAATAATGTTTTTAATCAAATCTGGAACAAATAAAACATCTCTCAAAAAAAACTTAAAATTGTTCTGCAAAAATGTCTCCTATAGCTTTGGATTTATCTCTGGAACCATTCCCGAGCCTTGACTGGGTCTCACCCATCCTTAGCCTATTACTTCTTGTCATCATTTGCAACTCATTGCAAATATGAGATCTACATCTGGTATCCAATACCCAAGAAGTAGTATTAAGAAAAACATTTTAATGTAAAACATACCCTTTGCAGTTCGCAACTGCTTGAGGTATTCCTTGCAGTTACGTTTCCAATGACCGGGTTTCTTGCAGTGATGGCAAACTTGTTTAGACTTGTCCAATTTTGCATGTAACATTTGGCCTTGAGATCATGGTCCAACCATTTCTCTAGTTCGGCCAACCTTTCGGTAGTTACATCAGCCGGGGCTGTTTTCGGAGAAGCCTTTTCTAACACTTTAGAAAATATTTTCCGAACTTAGGACAATCTTAACTTATGGAATCATTCTGTATTGTTTGCGCCAATAAGTTTGTTTTGTTGGAGAATAGAAACATGTGGATTACTGAGATGAAACAGACAATTATCGATGATTGTTTAAGCAATTTACTAAGACATAAAATAGGCGAATTTAATTTTATGAATCTCACTCCCACTATTTTAACGATTTCACTACCCTCTAGTGAAAACGGGAAACTTTTTCCTTAGTGAGAACATGAAGTCCAATTGACAAACTTATGGTCCCGAATAATATCAGCCAACCATAATTCTCAAAAGGTAGAGCCCAATTGCTTCCAAAGCAACCCCCATGTGTTTACCTCATGTCCAATAAGGGCCCAATAATATGACGCCGTTTAAAGTGACATGTCAAGATGACCCATCAATATTAAGTTGTGATGGACGGTCGGCATGTGGATCCCCCAATAATATGAGCCGATCCCATGGGAGTTCCACCCAACTTACAACATTTGTCGATCCAATGTACAGCTTTCCGACGAACGGGCCCCCCCAATAATATGAGCCGGACCGTATCCGCGGGTAGCATCTCATACATTGACCGTTGATGGAAGGTAGGAATATTTAAACAAATTTAAATTTCCTTTATTTATCTTGATATCAATTTTAAATCATATTTAAAATGAGGGATTTTTAATTATAAAAATTTGTCTCATCAATTTCAAATTATTGCATGCTTGCCGGATTCACGCAATTATGTCTAAAACATGCATACAATCATAATATCATATATTATATAGGATGATCGATTCCATTTCTAATTGACCCGTGGTTGCCAATCACGAGTCTTAGTCCAATCCTAGGTAATATGCAGTATGCAATGCAATCCTATTACATGTGCTTCCAATTTACATTTCTTCTGTCTTTATTGTCTGCTGGGCCCACCATCTTCAAATCTTGATCTCCCACTAAATCTAATGTATTTACAATAAATAACAATGACAAGTAGGGGATACATTTATAGGGGTGGGAACGGGCCATAAACCAAGCCCACTTTTATATATGACATTCATACTGGGCCATAAACCAGGCCCATTAATAAAACCAACAACAATAAAAACAAATGTAAATTCCTAACATACACCTACAAAATTGGTCATGGCAATCGATCATCCTTATCCAATAACATTTAATTCAAAATTAATTTATTGGATAACATGCAGTGGAAATTCAAATTTAAACAGGATAAAATCATATTTTATATATAAAATCTCATTTTACATATAAAATCATATTTTATCTCTTTATCAAATAAAATCATATTTTATCTACAAAATCCAATTTTATGGATAAAATCATATTTTACTCAATATATTCATAAGATCAAATCTTATCATCAATTGTACCAAAAATAATTGATTTCAAAATTCAATTTAAGGATAAAATATTAAAATTTTCCAAAAATTCAAATTTATCCAAAAATCAATTTTAAAGTTTACGGACTCGAACAATTCGATCCGAAATCTCGTGAACCAATCAAAAACAATTTTTGACCGGACCAAAAATAAAATTTTAACACATTAAAATTAATTTTAAATAAAAATTTAATTTTTCCCGCGGGCCGCACGGGACACTCCCGGGCCGGCCCGCACCCGTGGGCGCGGGCCGGGGCAACCCGGCTACCCCTTTAGGGCAGCAACAGTTGCTGCCCTGGCGGCGCCTGGCGCCGCCCTGGGCGGTGCCGAGCGTCGCCCATGGGCGGCGCCGTGCGCCGCCCTGGGCAGCGCCCAGCGCTGCCCTGCGCAGCGCCCAGCGCTGCCCTGGCGGCGCTGAGCGCCGCCCCTGGGCGACGCCGTGCGCCCCCTTTGGGCGGCGCCGTGCGCCGCCCGGGGCAGCAACAATTGCTGCCCCACCGGGCAGCGATCCAATCGCTGCCCGGGTTTTGCCCCAAAAAAAAAATTTTTTTTTTTATTTAAAAATATTTATTTTGTTTCAAAAAACCGAGACTCAAAAATTTTTGTACAATCGATTAATTTAATCGTTTGATCTGAGCAACCTGGCTCTGATACCACTGTTGGAAAACGCGGCTCTCAGATCTATCACGATTGATACCCGGTGCAGCGGAAGTTTAAAAATTTTATTATGGAACAATTCCATAGTGTGAGTATCAACCGTTTAACGATTAAATTATAAGTGTGTGTAAAATTAAATAACTATTATTAAATTTTACCTTCAATCTCGAATCGAGATTATTGGACACCACACAGATTTCTCTGCGCTTCTTGTATCTCCCTGGAACTGATGAACAAGCTTTCCTTCAATCAGGTCCACGAATAGAGGTTTAATCCCTCTGATAGATTGCACTAGAAAATCTATCAGAAGTTTTCTATGAAGAGAATAAACGAATTTGATTCGCTATTCCAGACTGCAATTCAAAATCACAGACCGGAATTTCTCAGACAGAGAGGGAGGGTGTTCGGCCACTTTGAGAGAGAGGAGGCTAGGGTTTTCGAAAAACTGTCTCAAATTATGACCTGTTGTGTGTAATTTCTGTACTGCAATAACTTATTTATAATGCAGGCCACTAACACCTTAGGGCCCATTAGTCATAAGTTGAGGCCCGACAAGCAAAGCCCGCATGTTCAGAAATTAATATAAAATTCATCGTGACTCCGATTGATAAACCGATTTTACCAATGTGCACAGAAACCATTTCTGCACATTTTAAAGTCAAGATAAATTTTCCTGAATCCGAATTCAGTGGTTTCCAAAAAATGTACATCCCTATGTCATTTTAGGAAATCCTACTCCCTTACTCTTATTTAAGAAGTCCAACTTCTTTATTCATTAAATTTAACTCTTTAAATTTAACTATCTCAACGGGAATTAAAACTCCATTACACTGTGTGACCCTCAATGGTTCAGGGATACAGCTAGCCGTGGGCTCACAACTCCTTGTGACTCGGAACAACGATTTCCGACTTGCCCAACGAATCATGGTAAAGCGCCTAGCAACATCGCCCCATGATTCCCTAGGTATCACTGATAGTGCCTATAAGAACCAGTAGATTTTGGTTCGCGTACAGTACGGTCCCTTCATCCATATATCTCGATCGAATCAACAACCATTGGTATATCGAGAGTCGCTCAAGATTCGATAACTATGCAATACATCTTGAAGATCAAATTAGTGACATCGCATGTGCTACTAAGAAACCATTTCTTAAATCACATCAAGTACTCTGGCCAGAGATTCGTCACACTAATATCTCCTCAGATCGCATAGGATATCCACACTCGCAAGTATGTGGTGAATCCTTGACAACAATGCATCGACTCCTATATGTGTTGTAACTGTACCCAATCCCGACACCTGATGACCCCCATAGAGTCGGTAAACGAGTCAAAGCACAGTACTAGCATATAGAGTCTCCATGATGTTTCAAGTAGTAAGGACTAATGGTGTACAACCAAAACCGCGGACTTTATCCACTCGATAAGTGATAACCACTTGGAAAGTCCGGATAGGGTAGTTCGATTATTCATCCTATGAATATCCATTTGCATGCTTCGAACATCTCCATGTTCCCTACCAATGAAACGTGGTACTCCGCATCGCAAATGCTAGTCTCAAACTCGAGCGATCCTTATCCTTATTATCGGACGGCTCAATTGACTAGGAACAATTTAGAATATACAGTGACTATAAGAAGTATTTCATGATAGACATCCCCATGTTCTACCACATCTTACATACACTATAGTATATTCAAGGTCTTTATCAAAACAACAATAGTATATCACAATATAACAATATGAAGAAAGATAAAGTCATTGTCATTAATAAAAGTGTAAATTATATTAAACAAAAGATCGTTTGTACAAAGAGTCATCAAAGCCCATAGCCACAAGTTGGCTCACTGGGCACCCACTCTTTCACTGCATACCTTTCTTATGCTTGAAGGTATAACCTGAAGTACAACAGTCACTGATCGCACTAGACATCGAACAAGTCTGAAGTGCGGATAGTCGCACCTTGCGACTCAAAGCATCAGCGGTGAGATTAGCAGCTCCCGGATGGTATTTAATCTCGCAATCATAGTCCTTAAGCAAATTCATCCAACGTCTCTGCCTCATGTTCAACTCCGCTTGAATGAACAAATACTTGAGACTCTTATGGTCGGTGAAGATCTCAAATTTCTCGCCATACAGATAATGACGCCAGATCTTCAAAGCGAACACAATGGCTGCTAACTCCAAATCATGGACTGGATAATTGTCCTCGTGAAGCTTCAGCTGTCTAGAAGCGTATGCGATCACATGCCCATTCTGAGTTCGGACACAACCTAACCCCTGAAGAGAAGCATCCGTGTAAACTACATACCCTCCAGATCCTGACGGTAATGCCAACACCGGCGCAGAAGTCAACCGCCGTCGAAGCTCACGGAAATTCTCCTCACACTCGGAGGACCACTCGAAATCCACACCCTTGCGGGTAAGCTGCGTCAACGGTCGAGCTAACTGAGAGAAGTTCAAAATGAAGCGACGATAATACCCTGCTAGACCCAGAAAACTACGGATCTCAGCAACTGTCGTCGGACGCGACCAATTAAGTACTGCTTCAATCTTGCTTGGATCAACAGAAATCCCTTCCCTGGATATGATATGGCCAAGAAAGACCACTCTATCCATCCAGAACTCACACTTGCTCAGCTTGGCGTACAACTGCTCATCTCGAAGAGTCTGTAGTACCAACCGCAAGTGAGAAACATGCTCTTCCGTATTACGCGAATAAACCAAGATGTCGTCAATAAAGACCACGACAAACTTGTCCAAATACTCCCTGAAGACACGGTTCATCAAATCCATGAATATAGCCGACGCATTAGTCAAACCAAATGGCATCACTAGGAACTCGTAATGCCCATAGCGAGTACGGAATGCAGTCTTGGCTACGTCCTGATCACGGACTCTCAACTGATGATACCCAGATCTCAAGTCAATCTTGGAGTAAACTGATGTGCCCTGCAGCTGGTCAAACAAGTCATCAATACGAGGCAACGGATACTTGTTCTTCACAGTGACTCGATTCAGCTGCCGATAGTCAATGCACAGCCGCATCAACCCATCCTTCTTCTTCACGAAGAGAACAGGAGCTCCCCAAGGAGACACACTAGAACGAATGCACCCCTTGTCCAAAAGATCCTGTAGCTGATTCTTTAACTCATGCATCTTTGACGGAGCCAGACGATACGGTGCTCTAGAAATAGGCGAAGTACCCGGCATCAACTCTATGCCAAACTCGACTTCCCTAGCATGAGGAAAACCCGGAATCTCATCAGGAAATACATCTGGAAATTCATCCACAACAGGAATGCTCTCTAACCCAATACTCTCAGCGGACAAATCAACTGCATAGATAAGGTAGCCTTCCCCGACAGACTCCAGAGCTCGACAGGCTCTCAAAGCTGATACCAAAGGCATCGGGGGTCGCGCTCCCTCACCATAGAAAAACCAGCTCTCACTCCCCTCCGGATGAAAGCGTACTAATCTCTGATAGCAGTCCACTGAAGCTCGATAGGTAGTCAACACATCTATTCCCAGAATGCAATCAAAGTCGTCCATCGCCAGGACCATGAGATTCGCTAACAGAATGTTCCCTTCGAACTCTAAAGGGCAACCCATCACTAGACGCTTAGCCAAAGCAGATTGGCCCGTCGGAGTAGAAACAGACATCACTACGTCTAGTGCAATGCATGGTAACTTATGCCTCTTAACAAAACGTGCAGAAATGAAGGAATGAGATGCACCAGTGTCAATAAGTACAAGAGCAGGTATACCATAAAGCAGAAATGTACCTGCGATGACTTTCTCATTCTCCTCCACAGCCTGATCATGTCTCAGGGCAAACACCTGGCCAGAAGCTCGTGGCTTCAAATGAGAACTCCCAGCAGACTGTCCCTGCGACCTCTGCTGTATGGTGGCCTGAGAACCCGATCCTGATCCAGAACCAGAACCGCCTCCCCCAGACAGTGGACAATCCCTCCGGATATGACCAGTCTCTCCACAATAGAAACAAGCTCCAGAAGCTCTGCGGCATTTGTCTGATGGATGATTCTTCCCACAGTGATCACACTTGTCCTTCTTACCGAAACGGACAACACCTCCAGAACCAGAGGAAGAAGAAGATCCAGACTTCTTGAAAGTTTGGGCACGGGGACCCAAAGAACTAGCAGGTCTCAACTGAGAGAAAGACTTGTTCCGCTGAATGCTGTCCTCCGCCTGGTGACAACGGCTCACCAAACCCTCGTAGGACATGTCGTCGCCAACCGCCACACGGTCATGGATCTCAGGGTTAAGGCCTTGAAGGAACATATTATACTTCATCTCTGAGCTATCAGCAATCTCGGGACAATAGGATAACAGATCAAAGAACCTCTGCTGATACTCATCGATAGACATGGCTCCCTATCGCAGACTCAGTAGCTCGCCTGCCTTCGACTGACGGAGTGCAGGAGGAAAATACCGCTTTTGGAAAGCTGTGCGGAACTCGGCCCAGGTGGCCACTCCTCTCGCCGCAACAAAAGGTGCAGAAGTAAACCTCCACCACCTGCACGCACGCCCATCCAGAAGATAGCCAAGGGTCTCCACCTTCTGCTCATCAGTGCATTGGAAAGTCTGAAAAGTCGTCTCCATGCGGTCTAACCAGTTCTTCGCATCCTCCGGAGACTCACCTCCAACTAAGGGCTTAGGACCCATAGCTAAGAATCGGCGCACAGTAAAACGCTCTTCGTCATGATGACGATGACGCCGTTCTCGACGAGGCTTCCGGTTGGCATCACCCCAACACCCACCAACACTGCCATGAGAACTCTGGTCGTCACGATTTGACATCTACAAAAATACCTCAAGATGAGACTAAATACCAAGAAATCTTTTGCATGCTCTGATACCATAAATGTAGTGACCCTAACCCGGATCACCTACTAAACAGAGCTTAGGCATGCAATTAACTTAATTAAACAGATATTAGAATAAAACTGCGGAAACCATAAACATTATACAATCCCAAGTAAAGGAATCCGTAATTTATCCAATAATATACAACCAAATCGAATAGCTGTATAAACCCAAACAACAGTAATAAAACCTAAACGAAGCTCCAGCCGGCCAACCACTGACTAGCCCCTCCTGGATCCACCCTCCACGTCCAATCGCAAACCTGCCCCATGGAATAGGGTGTCCAGAAAATACAGAGTACGAGACGTGAGCATAAAACGCTCAGTGCGAGAGTATGAGTATACATGCATGCAAAGTGAACTCCCTATAGACTCGAGGTCAAGGATCAGATAACAGAGACAGACCGGGCCCTGGTATGTAGCACGCTGTGCCGTCGCTTCAGGAGGTGGCTCCCATACCGAGATAACCGTGGATACGCCGGACCCAAATCGATGGAAGTCCATCCACTAACAGGATAGGGTACAACCCTACTAACAGACATCTCGAAAGAGATACAGCAAGATGCAAATGAATTCAGCATAATATCATGGCATATAAATCATGCAGTCACATAATACATGCATACTCAGTCAGGATATCTCGAACAGTACTTTCGTACCTCAAATACAGTGCAAGCTCTACCAACCCTAGGTCCACGCCTATAGTCTGCTCTACACTGCCAAATGATACTACTATCATTAAAATGCTCTAAAAGCCTTAACTAAGCTATTGCATACTCCAAAATATTTATAGGAAGCAAAAGCTATACCTTCATCCATCGTTAGCCCTTTGATGTCGATGCCTCCAGAACTTGGGCACAACTCCGCTACGACTACCGAACGCCTCGCCGACCGCCGGGTCAAGCCTAGGAAGGCTAGAATAACTCGAATAGACTAGAAAGGAGAGGGAAACACTCGGAATTGGAAATTGAAAATGAAGCCTCGGCCCTTTATTTATAGACAACGATCGGAACTTCCGATCCTTGATCGGAACGTCCGAACCTCGATCGGAACGTCCGATCCTGCCATCGGAGCTTCCGAAGATCCTGATCTTCCACGTGTCAAAATATCACTTGTTGACTCCGGATAGGGGTGATCGGAGCTTCCGGTCCTGATCGGAGCTTCCGATCCAACCACACGTCATGCCTGACGTAATAACATCGGTGCCTCCGATCGCTCATCGGAGCTTCCGATCCTGTTCGGAGCTTCCGATCGTGCCTTCGGAGCTTCCGATCCGTCCGATACCCAATTCAATTAATTAGCATTAATCCTTTAATTACTCAATTAGGGTACGGGCTACTACAAGTATAGATATGTATTAGTGTATGTATGTATAGGTAGATGTGTGAGTGGAGTGTAGTCTTGAAAGTGCTACTACACTTAATAAAAGTGTTGTTTCCTCTATTACAATTTTAACTCTACAATTTTTGCACATATTTTATCTTCTAAGTTTAAAAATCCTAAAATTAAATATAAAAATTGAATTCTTAATAGTCCGGGTTCGAAAATTCTAATTTTGAAAAATATTGAAAATTATGCTCAAGAATGCACTTAAGCGATTTTTGGTACCCGAAAGTTCTAAAAACGGAAATTCTATTTATTTTCCTCAACCCCCATAAATTTTAACTCTCGAAATAAAATTTAAAGATTTACCGCCAAATCCACCGTCACCGTGTACCGGAGCCGGAGGTCACTGAACTCAAGAATTTCAAGAGTAATTAACTTAATAATTAAAAAATTAAACATCTGAAGGAATTTAAATACTAACTTAGAAATTAAAATCAACACTTTAAATATTTTGATGTCACAACGATAAATAAAATATTTAAATAATAAACAGAGCGATTAAAATAATTTAAAAAAACTAGACGAACGTTTAAAAACAATTTAAATAAATACACAAGCGGAATAAAAACTTTTAAAACGACTTGGACAGTTAAAAGCATTTAAATAAATAAGCTAGGCATTTGAAATAATTTAAAATAACTAACCGCTAAACTTATGTTATTTAAAATAAATAAGTTGGACAATAAAAATCATTTGAATAAGCAAGTCTTAAACCTTTAAAATCGTTAAAACAAATAAGTAGTATAATAAAATAATTTAAATGAGTAAACTTAAACAATTAAAAATATTAATTAAATAGTTAGTACAATAAAATCATTTGAATAAATAATTAATATTTTATTAGCACATAATTTAAATAAAGAATTTAAATCAATTAAACTTAAAATAATAATCCTAATATTTATTAAATTTAATGCATGCAATTTAGTAGATTGGATTTTAGATGCTACATAATCCACATATGTCAAATCTGTATCCAGTTGTACTTCAGACGGCTGCAATATGTGAGACTCATTTGCCACATACCGTCGCAATAGTGATACATGAAACACACCGTGGATACTAGCTAGATAAGGAGGCAATGCTCGCCCCGTCGAATCGAGTGTCCAAACAACACAAAAAATACTGGACGTGATCTCTAAAGCTCAGCACGCTAGTACGGGTAAACATACAAATATGATGAATGAATGACGAAATATCTGGGTATCCTTATCTGGGATATATTGTATCAACCTGCTAAGGACTGGCACCTAGGATATGATTTTTAGCCACAGGGAATCAAACCGATGGACCCAATGGACGTGAATCAAGGATTTCCCCATGAACACTAGAGCCTGCATGACCCATCGGTCAAAGTGACTCTCAGTGCCCCAATCATCCAACAGGGCTGAGAGACCCTACTCAACTGGATCATCTCAAAAGATGTACATTCACAATATGATAGGAAAATTCCGCATAATAAATCCATGCAATAACATGCTAATCATGGCACATAAATGCAACAAAGCATGCATACTCGATAGAAATCTCAGTCAGTACTTATGTACCTCAACACACTCCTATATGTCCCCGCATCTACAGTCCAGCACTACAATGCAAAATACCCAGACATCATCTATTATGCTTTAAAAGCTTTAACTAAGCTATTACATACTTTCTAATATTTTTAGGGATCCAAAGTTATACATGCGTCAATCGTTAGCCCGCTGATGGCGACTGCCAGACAACTTGAGCACAACTCCGTTACAACTCCAAGACGCCTCCCTATCACCCGACCATCAAAAACTATGGCTAAAATCCCATATAAAGAGTCAAAAAACAAGAGAGGAAGTGTAGTAACCCGTATCCGAATTAGCAATTAATGGTAATTAATCATTGATCATGTTTATATTAAGTAAATCATGATTAAGAAAAATACAGATGGATTATCGGAGTCCGGAAATGGACCCAGAATGATCAAAAATTGCCCGTAGGGTCGGGTGGAACGGACGTAACATCCATGAAACGGAAGCAATGTTCCGGCCAACAGATGTCATCCATGATGTCAGCAAGATGACATCATTGCTTACGACCTTGATGGGACATCGGACGCAAAGTTCGTGAACGGACGCAACGTTCGTCGTGCGAACGGATGCAACGATTGGGAACGGACGTTCCGTTCTGCGTCTATAAATAAGGGTGCCGATGCCTCATTTCAAACACACCAATCATCTATTCTCTCTCAATTCCTTAGCCTTCTAACTTATATCTAGGGAATTCTAGGCTTCCTTTGGGAAATCCGGAAGCGGCAGCACGGTCCAGACGTTGTAGCGGAGCTGTGGCCTAGTTTTGAGGCAATCAACAGCAAAGGGCTGAAGACGGAAGCAGGTATAGCTTTTGCTTCCTAAAAATATTTATGAGTATGCAATAGCTTAGTTAAGGCTTTTAGAGAACTATAATGATAGTAGTATCATTTGGATTTGTAGAGCGGATTGTAGGCGTGGATCTAGAACTGGTAGAGCTTGCCTAGTAGTTGAGGTATGGAAGTACTGTTCGAGATATCTTGACTGAGTATGCATATATTATGTGACTGCATGATTTATTTGTCATGACTTTATGCTGCATTCATTGCATATTGAGTTATCTCTTTTGAGGTGTCTGGTATTAGGTTTTTACCCTATCCTATTATTGGATGGACTTCCATCGATTTGAGTCCGGAATATCCACTGGTATTGGTATGAGAGCCACCTCCTGAAGCGACGGCATAACGTGATACATACCAGGGTCCAGCCTGTTTTGTTATCTGATCATTGGCCTGTAGTCTGTGTTGGAGAACGCGGCGATCAGATCAATTAGGATTGATACCCGGTGCAGCGGAAGTTTAAAATTTTTGTATGGAACGATTCCATAATAGGTATCAACCTTATGATTAAATTGTGTGTGTAAAAATTAAATAACAATTATAAATTTTTACCTCCAATCTCGAATCGAGATTATGGACACCAACAGATTTCTCTGCTCTTGTTGTATATCCCTGGAACTGATGGACGAACTGTTCTTCAATCAGGTCCACGAACGGATATTTAATCCCTCTGATAGATTGCACTAGAAAATCTATCAGAAGATTCTACGAAGAGAATTAACGAATTTGATCCGTTAAACCAGACTGTAATTCAAAATTCACAGGCTGGATTTTTCGAGCAGAGGGAGGGAGGGGGCGGCCACTTATTAAAAACGCAGCTAGGGTTTTAAAAATATTTTGTGACCTGTTGTGTGTAATTTCTGTACTGTAATAACTTATTTATAATGTAGGCCACTAACAGCTTAGGGCCCATTAGTCATAAATTCAAGCCCGACAAGCAAAGCCCGCATGTTCAGAAATTAATATAAAATTCATCGTGACTCCGATTGATAAACCGATTTCACCAATGTGCACAGAAACCATTTCTGCACCTTTTAAAGTCAAGATAAATTTTTCTGAATCCGAATTCAGTGATTTCCAAAAATGCCCATCCCTATGTCATTTTAGGAAATCTTACTCCTCTACTCTTAATTAAGAAGTCCAATTTCTTTGTTCATTAAATTTAACTCTTTAAATTTAATTATCTCAACGGGGATTAAAAATCCATTACACTGTGTGACCCTCAATGGTTCAGGGATACAGCTAGCCGTGGGCTCACAACTCCTTGTGACTCGGAACAACAATTTCCGAATTGCCCATCGAATCATGGTATCACTGATAGTGCCTACAAGAACCAATAGATTTTGGTTAGCGTACAGTACGGTCCCTTCATCCATATATCCCGATCGAATCAACAACCAATTGTATATCGAGAGTCGTTCGAGATTCGATAACTATGCAATACATCTTGAAGATCAAATAGTGACATCGCATGTGCTACTAAGAAACCATTTCTTAAACCACATCATGTACTCTGGCCAGAGATTCGTCACACTAATATCTCCTCAGATCGCATAGGATATCTACACTCGCAAGTATGTGGTGAATCCTTGACAACAAAGCATCGACTCCTATATGTGTTGTAACTGTACCCAATCCCGACACCTGATGACCCCAATAGAGTCGGTAAACGAGTCAAAGCACAGTACTAGCATATAGAGTCTCAATGATGTTTCAAGTAGTAAGGACTAATGGTGTACAACCAAAACCGCGGACTATATCCACTCGATAAGTGATAACCACTTGGAAAGTCCGGATAGGGTAGTTCGATCATTCATCATATGAATATCCATTTGCATGCTTCGAACATCTCTATGTTCCTTACCAATGAAACGTGGTTCTCTGCATCGCAAATGCTAGTCTCAATCTCGAGCGATCTTTATCCTTATTATCGGACGGCTCAATCGACTAGGAACAGTTTAGAATATAAAGTGACTATAAGATGTGTTTCATGATAGACATCCCCATGTTCTACCACATCTTACATACACTATAGTATATTCAAGGTCTTTATCAAACAACAATAGTATATCACAATATAACAATATGAAGAAAGATAAAGTCATTGCCATTAATAAAAGTGTAAATTATATTAAACAAAAGATTGTTTATACAAAGAGTCATCAAAGCCCTTAGCCACAAGTTGGCTCACCGGGCACCCACTCTTTCAATCTCCTACTTGCCCTATAGCCAACTAGTCATACTACGTAGACCCATTGCTTCGCGATGTTTGTCAAATAATGGTCCTGGCAAGGGCTTAGTAAGTGGATCAGCGATATTGTCTGTAGAGGCCACTCTTTCGACAGTGATGTCTCCTCTTTCCACAATCTCCCGGATGATGTGGTATTTCCTCAGTACGTGTTTGGATCTTTGATGAGACCTTGGTTCCTTTACCTGAGCAACGGCACCTGTGTTGTCACAGTACACCGGGACTGGACCAACAACTTCTGGAATAACGCCCAACTCTTGGACGAAATTCCTCATCAAAACGGCCTCTTTAGCAGCAGCTGATGCTGCAATGTATTCTGCCTCAGTGGTGGAATCCGCTGTGGTGTCCTGCTTGGAACTCTTCCAAGAGACAGCACCGCCATTGAGCATGAACACAAATCCAGAGGTTGACTTCGAGTCATCCACGTCACTTTGGAAGCTATAGTCGGTATAGCCTTCCAATTTTAGTTCTTTTCCTCCATATACCATGAACATATTCTTAGTCCTTCGTAAGTACTTAAGAATGTCCTTCACGGCTTTCCAATGCATTTGACCGGGATTAGCTTGATATCTGCTTGTGACACTCAGAGCAAATGCTACATCCGGTCTGGTAGATATAATCCCATACATGATACTACCTATGGCTGACGCATATGGTACATGTGTCATTTTCTCTATCTCTTCATCCGTCTTGGGACACATTGACTTGGATAGAGAAACTCCATGACACATGGGTAGATGTCCTCTCTTGGACCCATCCATTGAAAACCGTTTCAATATGGTGTCGATGTAGGTTGATTGAGTGAGTCCTATCATTCTCTTAGATCTATCTCTATAGATATGTATCCCTAGAATATAGGATGCCTCACCCAAATCCTTCATCGAGAATCTACCTGATAACCATATCTTTGTTGACTGCAACATCCCTACATCATTCCCAATGAGTAGGATGTCATCAACATAAAGTACTAAGAATATCACAGCATCCTTAACTACTTTCTTGTACACGCATGGTTCCTCCGGATTCTTGATGAAACCAAAATCTTTTATTGTTTCATCAAATTTCTGGTTCCAACTTCTTGATGCTTGTTTTAGACCATAAATTGATCTCTGAAGCTTGCATACCTTATGCTCGCTTCCCATGGATGTGTACCCCTCAGGCTGCTTCATATAGATTTCTTCCTTAATGTCTCCATTAAGAAATGCAGTCTTCACATCCATTTGCCATATCTCATAGTCATACCAAGCAGCTATGGCAATAAGGATTCTTATGGACTCGAACATTGCAACTGGTGAAAAGGTTTCATCGTAGTCAACTCCTTGTCTTTGAGTATAACCTTTCGCCACCAATCGCGCCTTGTAGGTCAATACCTTACCATCAGGCCCAATCTTTCTCTTGTAGATCCATTTACACCCTATTGGAACAATTCCATCGGGAGGATCTACTAAAGACCAAACTTGGTTTGTATGCATCGAATCTATTTCCGACTGCATAGCTTCAAGCCATAAATTTGAATCTGCATCAGAAATTGCTTCCTTGAAGTTTCTTGGATCATATCCAACATCGGGTTCATCTTGATCCCCTTCAAGAAGAAGACCATATCGAATAGGAGGTCTAGAAGTCCTCTCGGATCTTCTAGGTACAGGCGTGTCCATCAATGGTTCCTGAGGTGTAGGATCGTTATTTTGTATTTCGGGTTCTTCTCGAATTTCTTCGAGTTCCATCATCTCGCCTTTCTTATCCAATAAGAACTCCTTCTCCAAGAAGGTGGCATTCTTTGAAACAAACACCTTTGTTTCAGCAGGATAATAGAAATAATATCCGATTGAATTCTTCGGATACCCTACAAAATAACATAAGCTGGATCGACTATCCAACTTGTCTCCCACTGTCCGCTTCACGTAAGCAGGACATCCCCAAATCCTCAAGTACGAATACTTAGGAGCTTTGCCATTCCATAACTCGTATGGTGTTTTGTCCACTGCTTTAGTGTGGACGTTGTTCAACAACAATACCGCCGTTTCAAGCGCATAGCCCCAAAACAAAGGTGGAAGCTCAGTGAAGCTCATCATGGACCGAACCATGTCCAACAAAGTTCGATTACGACGCTCCGATACACCATTAAGCTGTGGTGTCATAGGAGGAGTCCACTGAGAGAGAATCCCATTCTCTTTTAGATAGTCCAAAAACTCGGTACTTAAGTATTCTCCACCTCGATCCGATCGAAGTGCTTTAATACTTTTACCTAGCTTGTTTTCTACTTCAGCCTTGAATTCTTTGAACTTTTCAAATGCTTCAGACTTATATTTCATTAAATATAAATACCCATACCTCGAATAATCATCAGTAAAGGTAATGAAGTAGGTGTGGCCATATTGAGTACCAACTCTAAATGGACCACAAACATTTGTATGGATCAAATCCAACAGATTTTGACTATGCTCAGGTTTCCCCTTAAAAGGAGATTTAGTCATTTTTCCTTTCAGGCAGGATTCACAAGTAGGTAGAGAGTTAATATCAGACATATCAAACATGCCCTCTCCCACTAGCTTGTTCATCCTCCTTGAGGAAATATGACCTAGCCTAGCATGCCAAAGGTTTGCTGGGTTTTGACTATCGATTTTCCTTTTGTTTGTTGTTGCCGGTTTATCAACATAATTTATCGGAACGTCTTTTAGTTTTAAGTTGTATAGATCGTTTTCAAGTTGTCCATTTCCAATTAAACATTCATTCTTGTAAATATTGCAAATCTCATTCACAAAATTGCAAGAATAACCATCTCTATCAAGCATAGAAACAGAAATAATGTTTTTAATCAAATCCGGAACAAATAAAACATCTCTTAAAAGTAACTTAAAACCGTTCTGTAAAATTAAATAAATATCTCCCACGGCTTTTGCTTCAACTCTGGAACCATTTCCGAGCCTCAGCTGGGTCTCACCCATTCTAAGCCTGCGACTTCTTGTCATCACCTGCAAATCATTGCAAATGTGAGATCCACATCCGGTATCCAATACCCAAGAAGTAGTATTAAGTGAAACATTTATTTTAATATAGAACATACCCTTCGCAGTTCGCAACTGCTCTAGATATTCCTTGCAGTTACGCTTCCAATGACTGGGCTTCTTGTAGTAATGGCAAACATCCTTGGATTTTCCCATGTTTGAAGCCTTTGTCTTGTACTTCTTCTCGGGTTCGATTTTCTTGGGTGGGGCAGAACGTTTCTTACCCTTTGTACTTGGCCCCTTCTTAGCAGATGAAGAGGAGCCCACCAAGAAAGCCGGTTTATCCTTCTTTAATGTGGATTCATATGTCACAAGCATATTGACCATCTCTTCAAGGGAGGCCTCTATCTTGTTCATATTGAAATTCACCACAAATCCGTCAAACAAAGAAGGAAGAGACAGAAGTAGTAAGTCCACGTTGAGTTCATGCTCCAACACCAAATCAAGGGTTACCAACTTCTGTATGAGCCAAATCACTCGTACCCCATGATCACGGACCGAAGTCCCTTCACGCATGCAACACGTCATTAGCTCCTTTACAGTAGCGAACCTTTCAGCCCTCGATTGAGCCCCAAAAAGTTCCTTGAGTTGAACGTGAATGTCAGCAGCATTCACGGTGTCCTCAAATCGCCTCTGGAGTTCATCAGACATCGAGACTTGCATATAGCATTTGGACTTGATATCATGGTCCCACCATGTATCAAGTTTGGCTAACTCCTCCGAACTTATGTCAGCTGGTGCTTCCTTCGGAGGAGATTTTTCTAACACGTAGAGCATCTTCTCCGAAGTCAAGACAATCTTCAACTTACGGAACCATTCCGTATAGTTTGCGCCAGTCAACTTATTTTGTTCGAGGATCGAGAAAAGTGGATTACGCGAATTCATCTTATGAAATACTAAAAAGAAACAGAAAAATATCAGTGGTTGTTTAAGAAATTTACTAAGACATAAAATAGGCGAAATTTATTTTATGAATCTCACTCCCACTATTTTAACGATTTCACTACCCTCTAGTGAAAACGGGAAACTGTTTTCCTTAGTGAGAACATGGAGTCCAATTGACAAACTATGGTCCCGAATAATATCAGCCAACCATAATTTTCAAAAGGTAGAGCCCAATTGCTTCCAAAGCAACCTCCACGTTTTTACCTCATGTCCAATAAGGGCCCAATAATATGACTCCGTTTATTGTGACATGTCAAGATGACCCATCAATATTAAGTTGTGATGGACGGTCGCCATGTGGATCCCCCAATAATATGAGCCGATCCCATGGGAGTTCCACCCAACTTACAACATGTGTCGATCCAATGTACAGCTTTCCGACGAACGGGCCCCCCCAATAATATGAGCCGGACCGTATCCGTGGGTAGCATCTCATACATTGATCGTTGATGGAAGGTAGGAACATTTAAACAAATTTAAATTTCCTTTATTTATCTTGATATCAATTTTAAATCATATTTAAAATGAGGGATTTTTAATTTTGAAAATTTGTCTCATCATTTTTAAAATTTTGTATGCTTGTCGGATTCACACAATTTTGTTTAAAACATGCATACAACTATAATATCACATATTATATAGGATGATCGATTCCATTTCTAATCGACCCGTGGTTGCCAATCACGAGTCTTAGTCCAATCCTAGGTAATCTGCAGTATGCAATGCAATCCTATTACATTTGCTTCCAATTTATATTTCTTCTGTCTTTATTGTCTGCTGGGCCCACCTTCATTTTCAAATCTTGATCTCCCACTAAATCTAATGTATTTACAATAAATAACAATGACAAGTAGGGGATACATTTTTAAGGGGTGGGAACGGGCCATAAACCAAGCCCACTTTTATTACATATGACATTCATATTGGGCCATAAACCAGGCCCATTAATAAAACCAACAACAATAAAAACAAATGTAAATTCCTAACATACACCTACAAAATTGGTCATGGCAATCGATCATCCTTATTCAATAACATTTAATTCAAAATTAATTTATTGGATAACATGCAATGGCAATTTAAATTTAAAAGGATAAAATCATATTTCATACATAAAATCTTATTTTACATACAAAATCATATTTTATCTTTTTATCAAATAAAATCATATTTTATCTATAAAATCCAATTTTATACATAAAATCATATTTTATCAATATATCCATAAGATCATATCTTTTCATCAATTGTACCAAAAATAATTAATTTCAAAATTCAATTTAACGGATAAAATATTTAAATTTTCCAAAAATTCAAATTTATCCAAAAATCAATTTTAAAATTTTCGGACTCGAACAATTCGATCCGACGCCTCGTGAACCAATCAAAACAATTTTCGATCGGACCAAAAATAAAATTTTAACATATTAAAATATAATTTAAAAATTAAAATAATTTTTCCCGCGGGCCGCCCGGGACATTCCCAGGCTGTCCGCGCCCTAATGGGGTCGGGCCGGGCAGCCCGGCTGCCCCTAGGGCAGCGACGATCGCTGCCCCTCCCGGGCAGTGATCCAATCGCTGCCCGGGTTTTTGCCCGAAATTTTTTTATTTTTATTTTTAAATATTTATTTTGTTTCAAAAACCGAGGCTCAAAAATATTTGTACAATCGATTAATTTAATCGCTTGATCTGAGCAACCTGACTCTGATACCACTGTTGGAGAACGCGGCGATCAGATCAATTAGGATTGATACCCGGTGCAGCGGAAGTTTAAAATTTTTTTATGGAACGATTCCATAATAGGTATCAACCTTACGATTAAATTGTGTGTGTAAAAATTAAATAACAATTATAAATTTTTACCTCCAATCTCGAATCGAGATTATGGACACCAACAGATTTCTCTGCTCTTGTTGTATATCCCTGGAACTGATGGACGAACTGTTCTTCAATCAGGTCCACGAACGGATATTTAATCCCTCTGATAGATTGCACTAGAAAATCTATCAGAAGTTTCTACGAAGAGAATTAACGAATTTGATCCGTTAAACCAGACTGTAATTCAAAATTCACAGGCTGGATTTTTCGAGCAGAGGGAGGGAGGGGGCGGCCACTTATTAAAAACGCAGCTAGGGTTTTAAAAATATTTTGTGACCTGTTGTGTGTAATTTTTGTACTGTAATAACTTATTTATAATGTAGGCCACTAACAGCTTAGGGCCCATTAGTAATAAATTCAAGCCCGACAAGCAAAGCCCGCATGTTCAGAAATTAATATAAAATTCATCGTGACTCCGATTGATAAACCGATTTCACCAATGTGCACAGAAAACATTTCTGCACCTTTTAAAGTCAAGATAAATTTTTCTGAATCCGAATTCAGTGATTTCCAAAAATGCCCATCCCTATGTCATTTTAGGAAATCTTACTCCTCTACTCTTAATTAAGAAGTCCAACTTCTTTGTTCATTAAATTTAACTCTTTAAATTTAACTATCTCAACGGGGATTAAAAATCCATTACACTGTGTGACCCTCAATGGTTCAGGGATACAGCTAGCCGTGGGCTCACAACTCCTTGTGACTCGGAACAAAAATTTCCGACTTGCCCATCGAATCATGGTATGAGCGCCTAGCAACATCGCCCCATGATTCCCTAGGTATCACTGATAGTGCCTACAAGAACCAATAGATTTTGGTTAGCGTACAGTACGGTCCCTTCATCCATATATCCCGATCGAATCAACAACCATTGGTATATCGAGAGTCGTTCGAGATTCGATAACTATGCAATACATCTTGAAGATCAAATAGTGACATCGCATGTGCTACTAAGAAACCATTTCTTAAACCACATCATGTACTCTGGCCAGAGATTCGTCACACTAATATCTCCTCAGATCGCATAGGATATCCACACTCGCAAGTATGTGGTGAATCCTTGACAACAAAGCATCGACTCCTATATGTGTTGTAACTGTACCCAATCCCGACACCTGATGACCCCAATAGAGTCGGTAAACGAGTCAAAGCACAGTACTAGCATATAGAGTCTCAATGATGTTTCAAGTAGTAAGGACTAATGGTGTACAACCAAAACCGCGGACTATATCCACTCGATAAGTGATAACCACTTGGAAAGTCCGGATAGGGTAGTTCGATCATTCATCATATGAATATCCATTTGCATGCTTCGAACATCTCTATGTTCCTTACCAATGAAACGTGGTACTCTGCATCGCAAATGCTAGTCTCAATCTCGAGCGATCCTTATCCTTATTATCGGACGACTCAATCGACTAGGAACAGTTTAGAATATACAGTGACTATAAGATGTGTTTCATGATAGACATCCCCATGTTCTACCACATCTTACATACACTATAGTATATTCAAGGTCTTTATCAAAACAACAATAGTATATCACAATATAACAATATGAAGAAAGATAAAGTCATTGCCATTAATAAAAGTGTAAATTATATTAAACAAAAGATTGTTTATACAAAGAGTCATCAAAGCCCTTAGCCACAAGTTGGCTCACCGGGCACCCACTCTTTCAGTCTGTAGGCGGTACATTTTCATTCATGTATTTATATAACACTGTGTACTCATACTCTTGTGCTGAGCGTCTTATGCTCACGTCTCGTACTCTGTTGTATCTGGACACCCTATTCCATGGGGCAGGTTTGCGATTGGACGAGGCGGGTGGATCCAGGAAGAGCTAGGTAGCAGTTGGTCAGCTGGTGGGGTCGCCTAGGGATTTTATTGTTGATTATTTGGGGATAATACATTATTTTGATATGGTTGTATAATATTTGGTTATTTGTAGATTCATTTCCTTTTGTTTGTATTTTGATTTATTAGCTTCCGCAGTTTATTCTGGTTTTGTTTTAATTTAGTTAATTGCATGCTTAAGTTCTATTTAGTAGGTGATTCCGGTAAGGGTCACTACATTTATGGTATCAGAGCATGCATTGTTATCTTGGGATTTAGATTCTACATAAGTTAACCATTGGGTTAATTTTGTGTAGATGGCAGATCATGGTGATCAGAGTAGTCATGATAGTCGAGGTGGTCGCTGGGGAGACGGTGATCGTCATCGTCATCGGGAGCACCATCGTGATGACCATCGGCGATTTAGTATGCATCGGTTTCTGCAGATGGGTCCGAAGTCTTTGGTTGGAGGCGAGACCCCGAAGGATGCGGAAAACTGGTTGGAGCGTATGGAGAGTTGTGTTCAGACATTCCACTGTACTGAGGAGCAGAGGATGGAGACTCTTGGTTATCTGTTAGAGGGGCGAGCTCGTAAGTGGTGGAAGTTCACTTCTACACCATTTATTGCGGCGAGTGGAGTTGCTACTTGGGCGAAGTTCCGCACTGCTTTTCAGAGGCATTATTTTCCTCCTGCACTTCGCCAGGCTAAGGCGGGTGAGTTGTTGAGTCTCCTTCAGGGGACTATGTCGATTGACGAGTATCAGCAGAAGTTTTTCGACTTCTTGTCTTATTACCCTGAGATTGCTGATAGTTCGCAGATGAAGTATAATATGTTCCTTCAGGGCCTGAATCCAGAGATCCATGACCGAGTAGCTGTCGGTGAGGATATGACTTATGAGGGGCTGGTGAATCGATGTCATCAGGCGGAGGATAGCATCCGGCGTAACAAGTCTTTCTCTCAGTCTAGGCATGCGAGTTCTTTGGGTCCTCGTGCTCAGTCTTTCAAGAAGTCTGGGTCTTCTTCTTCTTCTTCTTCTGGTTCTGGTGGCGTGGTACGCTCTGGGAAGAAGGAGAAATGTGAATACTGTGGGAAGAATCATCTGTCGGACAGATGCCGCAGAGCTACTGGAGCATGCTTTTGTTGTGGAGGGGTTGGCCATCTCCGGAGGGATTGCCCACTATTTGGGGGAGGCGGTTCTAGTTCTGGGTCAGGACAGGGTTTTTTTTTTTTTTTTTTAGAAAACACCGCCGGAAGCAAGGGGGGGGGGGGTTAGGCAGACCCCTACCTGTATATATAAAAAAAATAACAATACAAGAAAGCCTAAAAGAGGAGGGGGACAAGACCAAGACCTCCTCAAAAGGCGATACAAAAAGTCTAAATACATCAAAGCAGCTAGGGTATCTAAATATACTACAATATACTCAACCCTAGAAACTGAGCAGTACAAGTAAAAATCAGTGACAACTAAAAATACAATGTCACCCTGAGTCATCATGATGAGCCAAAATATCATCAACATCCACGACTCCAGCTAGATGATAGCAGATCAGACAATGAAGCGCGGACGGAGAGCAAAAGTCATCAAGAACAGCCGAAATATCATCACCATCCACAACTCAAGCTAGACGAGCAGACTGGGCAATGAAGCGCGGATGGAGAACTATCAAAAATCCCGAGCTGGTCCAGTAAGTCAGAACTAAACTAGAAATATGTCCATGAAATCACGGTCTTCTGGAAAATCACTGTGCAAAATAGGTCGCCAAGAGAATAAGGGAAACCACAGTCCATCAGACCCAAAACAAGAGTTAGCAGAAAGGTGTATGTCTTAACTAAAACACATCCCGCCACCAACTATAATGTGAGACCATAAAAGAACCAGCGTCTGAACCCGCCAACGAGGATAATCAACAAGAATCTAGCATTGGTCAAGGGAAAACCATAGTAAATTCCCCACAAGATCGAACCCACTGAAAATCACGGCAAGCCAGGAATGGTATTAACATAAACTCCAATAGGCTCCAGGAAGAGACCGGAGAGCTATACCTGCAATGACAAATAAATATCTACATATATCTAAATCTAGGATGACCTAGACCAAAAAGGGGAGCAAACAAAGAAAAAGCAAAGCCCAAGAGAAACAGCTATAAAGCGCGTGAGGCTATAAGTGAGAGTAAGGCTCTATGAGAACCTATATCTAAGGTAGTGAAGCCCTGCAGAAACAAAAAGGGCCCAGGTAGCAATGTGAGAGGAGCTGCCCATGTCGATCATCATCCAAAAACAAGAGCCAGGAAGGTGGAAACCACATATAACACCTGGCCAATCCATCTCCATGAGGAAGCAAAGCAAAAGCAGGGAGACTGACTAACTCCAAATACTCCGGAAAGAAACCGGAGAGCTGTACCTGCAATGAAAATAAATATCTACATATATCTAAATCTAGGATGACCTAGACCAAAAAAGGGGAGCAAACAAGTAAAAGGAAAGCCCAATAGAACCGGCTATCAATGAGCGTGAGGCTCTATGAAAACCTAGATCCAAGGTAAGGTAGCCCAGAAGAATCAGAACGGGCCAAGGCAGCAAATTGAGTGGGTAAGTGAGCACCAGACTCCAACAAACACTGCCTATGATCATGAGCATGCCGCGCCAGCGCATCCGCAACTGAATTCCCTTCCCTATAGATATGAGAGAAATGAACCGGCCTATTCCTCACCAGAATGCGCGTCCTCGAGACAATGTGGTCCAAATCCCAATGACACCTCCGAGATCATAAAATCTGAATGGCTATCTGGGAATGAGTCTCAATACAAAGGGGAAAATGGCTAAGGTCAGAACAGAGAAGGATACCCCTCCAAACCGCCCAAAGCTCTGCACGGACATTGGACCCCGGACCGATGAACTCACAGAGAAAGCCACAAACCGCCCCAAAGAATCCCTGACAACCCCTCCCACAGAAGACTCACCCAGGTTCCCTCTCGAGCTCCCATCAACATTAAGCTTGAAGAACCCAGGCGGGGGCCTCAACCAACGGACAATGGCAGTCTTATGTGTCCGTTGGATGCCAATCGAGATGCCCATCGAACGCGCAGCCTGAATAGCCCCCAGCCAGAGGCGGGGCTTGATGGTGGCTGCAGAATTTGCAAGTCGATCTCAAGTATGATAAGATCTGGAATTTAACCGTCTCCGCAGATGAGGGTAAGTGACGGTGCTTAGAATCATTTCGTGCAGTCAAAAGGAACCAAAACACGACGAAAGGAATGAACTCCTTCACATTACCCCCACGAGACCACTCTTGACCCCTCTTCCAAGCACTGAGGAAAAATCTGAAGTCCTCAGTAATGGGGATGCGAACACGGAAGATAGCCCAAAGAAATGCCACATGGAACGGGCGATGGGACCGTCAATAAAAATGTGTGTGAGCGTCTCCGACATCTCACAACACTGACATCTGGATGCAAGCGCAAACCCGCGCTGCTGAAGAACCTCATCCACCGGTAACCATCGATGCCAGAATCTCCACAGAAAGAAGGAAATGGTTGGCCTCATCCAACGCCCCAGCAGGGGGTCAGAATATCTGAAACCAGTCCTCTCGGACGGACCTGCTCCCACGCAGATCTCACAGAAAAAGCACCATCAGTGTTGTGGATCCAAATAGCCACATCAGGCTCGTCCACCAGGATAGGAATCTGTGTGATCTCCTCTGCCAACGAGGGAGCAACAACAACACAGAGAAGATCAAAATCCCAAACTCCCTCCGAAATGAAGCTAGAAACAGACACTCCCCTATCCCCTCTGACATCGCATCTGCTCGACAGAGGGGTATCACCCACCCAGGTATCATCCCAGAAAGAAACCTCCCCGTAGCAAATTCTCCATCTAATGCCAGGCTCCGCACGAGGCCGAACCTGGAGCATACGATGCCAAGTTGGAGAAATAGCACCATGGGAGGTGGCACAAATAGGGCTCTGAGTCTGGCAATACTTCCTCATGAGTAATCTCACCCAGAGAGAGGAGCCCTGTCTAAATCTGAACCATAGCTTCAAGGAGAAGGTATCGACAATGTCTTTGAGCCGTCGAAACCCAAGGCCCCCTTCTTTCACCGGGAGGCAAGCACGAGACCAACGAGCCACGTGCCACTTCTTCTCCAAGGGTCTAGATCCCCAGAGGAAAGCATTAAAGATGAGCTCCAATCTCTCCATGACAGCCAAAGGAGGCAGAATCACCTGGAAGAGATAGATCGGGATCGAAAGGAGCACGCTAATGATCAGGGTCATCCTGCTCTCAGGGGCGAGGGAGCGAGTCTCCCAACCCTCCAGCTTTTTCCGGACCGACTGCAGAATGGACTCAAACAACGAGCACTTTCGGTTCCCACGAAAAAGTGGAGCTCCAAGGTATCTCAAAGGCAGCTGTCCCTCCGCAAACCCTGTGATGCGCAACAAGCGAGAGCGGTGACGAGCAGTACACCACGGAGGAAAGATCATCGCACTCTTGGCCACATTGACCAATTGACCCGAACAATTCTCATAATGAGCCAAGAAATCTTTGAGGCCCTGCATACCCCGAGACCCCCCATTGGCAAAAATAATGACATCATCAGCATAAGCCAGATGGGAGATCATCATATCACACCCAAAGCGGTACCTCAGATCGACGTTCTGAAGGAACAACTGATCCTGTAGTAGCCCGTATCCAAAATCAGTGATTTAGCATTAATAAAATCATTAATCTTATTAAGTAAGAGTAAACGTGATTAAGGGAACTCTTAATGGGTTATCGGAGTCCGAAATTAAATTCAGAACACTTGAAAATGGTTTGAAGGTTGTCGAGTTCGGAGGCTCCGAAGTTAAGGATCGAACGGTCCGAAGTCAGGGTTCGGACGTTCCGAAGAGTGGTTCGGACGCTCCGATCTTGCTGCCGACAGTCGTCATGGATGAAGTCATCATGCTGACGTAAGAAATAACGTAATATTGGTATCGGACGATCCGAAGTCGAGATCGGACGATCCGAAGTCGAGATCGGACACTCCGATCGTGTTTGGATGCTCCGAAGACCAGTTTGGACGATCCGAACTCTGCCTATAAATAGGAGGGCCGAGATTCAGATTTAGACGCACCAATCACCTCTTCTCTCTCAATTCCTTAGCCTTCCAGCTCAGATATAGGGAATTCTAGGCGTCCCGTGGGGAATCCGAAAGTGGCATAGCGATCCTGGCATCGTAGCGGAGCTGTGGCCTAGTTTTGAGGCACTCGATAGCAAAGGGCTAACGATGGACGAAGGTATAGCTTTTGCTTCCTAAAAATATTTAGGAGTATGCTTTAGCTTAGTTAAGGCTTTTAAAGCGCTATAATGATAGTAGTATCATTTGGCAGTGTAGAGCATACTATAGGCGTGGACCTAGAGTTGGTAGAGCTTGCACTGATTTGAGGTACAAAAGTACTGTTCGAGATATCCTGCCTGAGTATGCATGTATCATGTGACTGCATGGTTTATATGTCATTGATTTATGCTGCATTAATTTGCATACTGAGCTATCTCCTTCGAGATTTCTGTTAGTAGGGTTTTTCCCTATCCTGTTAGTGATTGGACTTCCATCGATTTGGGTCCGGCATATCCACTTGTATTATGGTATGGGAGCCACCTCCTGAAGCGACGGCACAGCGTGCTACATACCAGGGCCCGGTCAGTCTCTGTTATCTGATCCTTGACCTCGAGTTTATATTGAGTTCACTTTGCATGCATGTATACTCATACTCTCGTACTGAGCGTTTTATGCTCACGTCTCATACTCTGTGTTTCTGGACACCCTATTCCATGGGGCAGGTTTGCGATTGGACGAGGTGGGTGGTTCCAAGAGGGGCTAGGCAGTGGTTGACCAGCTGGAGCTTCGTCTAGGTTTATTTCTATTGTTTTGGGTTGATACAGCTTTCGATTTGGTTGTATAATCTATTTTGGATATTTACAGATTCCTTGCCTTGGGATTGTAATTTTAGTAATGTTTCCGCGCAGTTTATTCTGATATCTGTTTATTAAATTAATTGCATGCCTAAGTTCTATTTAGTAGGTAATTCGGGTAAGGGTCACTACAGATCTAGACCGCGAGACAGGTACTCCGCCGCAAGAATGAAGAGAAGGGGGGACAAAGGATCCCCCTGTCTCAAACCCCTCGTAGAGCCAAAGAAACCAGCGGGAGTACCATTGACATTGACCGAGAACTTGCAGAAAGAAATGCAAGCCCTCACCATCCTCACAACCTGCTCGGAGAATCCGAACTGCCTAAGGACATCCAGGAGAAAAGACCATTAGACTCTGTCATAGGCCCTAGCCATGTCCAACTTCAAGATGACGTTGCCACCACGGGTAGGGAGATTAAGACTGTGAGTGAGCTCCTGGGCGAGAAGGATATTATCAGAGATCATCCGACCCGGCACGAATCCACTCTGACTACGAGAAATAAGACCCCCAACCACTGACTTCAGCCGAGAGTACAAAAGCTTCGAGATGATCTTATTCGTGACATTACACAGGCTGATGGGACGGAAATCCGTCCAAGCATGAGCACCCTCGACTTTGGGAACCAAAGTAATCGTGGTGGCAGTGAAGCCCTTGGGCAAAGGGGAACCCTGGAAAAATTCAAGGACAGCGTCCATGACGTCCTGCTGCACAAAATCCCAGCAGTGCTGAAAGAAGGCCGAGGAGTACCCATCAGGGCCTGCCACACTATCCCTAGAGATGGAAAAGACAATCGAGCGACCTCCTCCAAAGAGGGGGTTGTCAAGATGCAGAAGTTCTCCGCCTCCGAGATCACCGGGGAAAAACCAGAAAAATCTGGGATATCCAGGACAGAAGGATCCCCGGTGAGGAGGCGCTGGAAGTAGGCAGCCTTGGACTACTGGATCAGGGTCGTGGAGGTAAGGCAGGTCCCATCCTCCCAAATGCGAAAGATCTTGTTGGTCACCCGCTTCTTCTTGACCATGTTATGAAAGAGCTTCGTGTTCCTCTCCCCATCCTCAAGCCAATTGCAAGAGGCTTTCTGCTTCCAGAAATCCGTCTCCATGGCAGTGACCCTAGACAGATCCTCGTTGCACTTGGACAAAAGAGTCCAGCGGTGCTCCGAGGGGTCCGCTTCATAGGCCGTCTCACCAAGTCTGACAGACTTCTCCTCCTCAGCGATCTTATCACAAATGTTCCCAAAAACATCCCGGTTCCACCACTTAAGGTGGCCCTTCAGATGTTTTAGCTTCGCAAAAAGCTTGGGCATCCCCTGCAGATGACAGGGAATGTTCCAATTCAGCCTGACGGTCTGAAGGAACCCAGGGTGACAAATCCACATACTCTGGAACCGAAAAGAACTCGGTCCCCGAGCGAAAACAGGGGCAGATACCAAAAGGGGGCAATGGTCCGAGATAGTGCGGCCAAGGTGTTCAACCCTAATAGAGTTGAAATGATCACCCCAATCCACAGAGACAAAAACCCTATCCAGACGGTTCCAAATGGTCTTATTCGTCCAAGTGAACGAAGAGCCCTCAAAACCAGCGTCAACCAGGGTGGACTCCAATACAAAACTGTTTAACTCATCCATAGGGAGTTGCCTCCCACCAGACGAGCCAAGACACTCGGAGGCATCCCTCACGACATTAAAATCCCCCAACAAGCCAAGGACCACTATCAGGCTTAACCTGCAACAAAGAAGCCCACAAGTTGCGCCGTCCAATGTAATCACACTTGGCATAGACAAAAGAACAAAAGACATCAACCGGCAGAAAGGGGGCCGACACACGGAGATGAATGAATTGAGTGTGATAAAAAACACACTCAGCCTTCACATACTCAGACATGAATACCCAGATATGACCAGAGAGATTCGACAAAACTCTCTGAAAACCGAGGCGATGCGTCATATAATGCTGATCAAGAGCAATCATCGGCTCCAAAATGGCCAAAATCTTAATACGCTTCTCCTTCACCAAGGCATGAAGCCTCTCTTGGGACTCAGAACTCCTGAGTCCCCTGATGTTCCATATGAGACAATTCATTTGGAATGGACAGGGTAAGGCCCCGTCTTCTTTCGAGACTCATGGCGAGTCTGTAGACGCTTCGTATCCGAGCGAAGCGTTCTCTTGGAGGACAGGTTGGACAAATCATTGTCCACATCTTCCCTCCCAAGCTCTCTCCCATCACACGATTCAGTACCATAAAATGATCCTGAATCATCCTCACTGACGTCCTCAGTCATCGGGCCAAATTCCTGACAAAGACGGCCCTGCTAAGAAATGAGCCCCTCAATGAACAAGGAGGAATTCTCCCCAGAAGTCCTAGGATTCAAAGGAATTGAGTGACTGCTATGATTCTAAATAAAAACAGTAGTTTCCACAGGAGCAGAAACTTGGACGCCATGCGGAGGTCCCAGATCCTCCGCACAAACCACAAAAGAGGGATCCTCTACCTCCTCAACTCGCTGATCCCAAGGAATACCTGGACAAATGTCAAACCCAGCCTCGAAAATATGGGCAGACTGGGGACTACGGACTGCTTGGGGAATTTGGACTGATGGGGTACTATGGACTGACTGGGGAATATGGACTAACGGGGTAATCTTGACTGACTTGGGAAAATGGACTGACTGAGGAACAGGAGCACTATCTCTCTCCACAGGGAGATCCGGGCTCGGATCCAGACTTTCATCCGGGTCCACAGTCCTCAACACCGATCGACAAAGATCGGGCTCCTCTGGCAAAGACTCCAGCACCTCAAAAGCATTCTTGGTGCGCTGGTCAGCCATGACAGGCTGCCGACGCTGAGGTTGGCGTCTTCTCCTCTTAATGGCCCAATTGCCTGGCCCCGTGACAAAAGGCTCAGGGCCTTCTGGTGTCACAGAGATGCACTCCTCCAGAGGATGCAGCGCGGAACCCTCTACCACATTCTTGCCCTTCCCAATAGCTGGTCTCGGACGTTGAGGCCTAGGATTTTTCCCATGGGAATAGCACACAGAATTTGAGTGCCCCAACATCTTGCAATCAGTGCAGTAGGAAGGCACCCTCTCATACACAACCTCAATCTCTTGGGTATGCTCAACCCAACCCACCCACACATGCTTGATTCTCTCCTCGAGAACATTGAGCTCCACACAAACACGGGTAAAATCCCCTCTCGATATCTCAGCCGTATGCTCATCCAATTTGATAGGGTTTCTCAAAATCTTGGCCAGAGCATACAGACTTTTCTTGTTATACAAGAGCAAAGGAAGCTTTGGGAATCTAACACAGACCGGAGCAATGGGCGATTCTGCCTCAAATTTGAACTCGGGGGTCCACTTACAAAAGCGGATCCCGACAGCTCCCACAAAACCCCTCCCTTCGTCCAAAGACGAGCATAATACCCTTCACAAAAAAGAGTAATGACCAAATAACCCCTATGAAGGAATTTTAGATTAAACGAGGTCTTAAGTCCCAATTTCAAGAAAGCAGATAAAATCAAACTGTTGGGGGCAGTAGACCGATTACCCATAATTTTCCCCACAAGCGCAAACTTAAAAGTCTCAATGAGGGAAGAAATTACCTCATCTGGGAATCGAATACCCGGTTTTCCATCCCGAAAAATTGGCTCCGGAAGATCCTCCATCGAATTGATCACATCAGCAAAGCTCTTCCTCGAAGCTCGAGGAGATGGAGGAGCTAAATCATCCCGAAATGAAACAGGGACTAAATCAGCAATTTTGGAGCTAGAGTTGACCAGATGGTCAACAATTCTGACTTGAGAGTCCAAGTCAACCATTTGAAGGTCAACTTCTCCAATTTTGACTCCATAGTCAACAATTTTGACTGCATTGACCATGGGTTGGACTTCTGGGTTGACCCACTGAGTGCGGCCGATTGACTCGCCCAAGTAAACTCGCGAGTCAGCGGACGGCGAACCCCCGACGGACGGCGAGGATGTGGAGAACACGAAATTGGGGTCCAAATGTGCAGACTCAGGCGGCGGAGGGGTGCAAATTGCTGGAATCGGTGCGGAACTCGGTGAAGACACTTGAATTTGGGCGTTTACCACCAGCGGTGAGAAACCAGCAATTGGAGGGTGGAAAATACCGGTAGGGATCAGAGGAGGCTGCGGCAGAAAGGAATTGAAAAATGGATGAGCCACGACGGAAATCCATGGCCTGAGCTCGCCTGAAATGGAATAAAGGAGATCTAGCTCGCGGTGAACAATGGCAGCGTCTGGTTAGGAGCTGAAAACTCGGTAATCTGAGAAGTAAAAGGCTGGACAATGGTCGGAAATGAAAGGGAAGATGAAGACGACACTGACCCAGGGTGGCCATTGCCTGAAACGGAGCAGATCGGAGCAGCCATCGGACCCGTGATTTGGGGCATTTCGGGAGCTGATTTGGCCGGCCAAATGACGTCCAATTGGCCTGAAATTTGGACTGTAGGGTCGCCGTGACGAGGCGAGTCTGGTGGGGTGGTCGGACGGCCGGGAACCGGCGGCGGCATGGCCCCCAATAGTATTTATTAAGGACCAAGTTCTTATATTTCCTTATTTATTAAATATCCCAGATAGTTTATACTCATATCGGTAAGGAGTTAGATCCCATATAGTTTAGACTCATGATGGTCCGGAGTCCCATTTATTTTATTTATAAGGCTTGTGTTGGGCCGCGAGCACTTCTTACTCCGGCCAAGTGTACCTGGTTGATTGGATGGGTTTTCATGTAGGTGGGCCCCACGGAAAGCCCCGGGACGAAGCTCGGAGTTTGGTCACTGTACCCGGATCTCCCCTCGGAGGTCACCCACGGATAGGCCATGCAGAGACTGCCTACAGAACCCACATCGACGCCATCTAGGAGTACACTGGCTAGTGTTAGAAAATTGGGATTCAATTCACATCCATGAGAACTGAACACCTAACCTCTCCATTTCTCAATGGGTACTTAACCATTGTGCCAAAGGCAACTTGGTTAAAAGATTTGGCCCCTAATAGTATTTATTGAGGACCAAGTTCTTATATTTCATTATTTATTAAATATCCCAGATAGTTTATACTCTTACCGGTAAGGATTTAGATCCCATATAGTTTAGACTCATGATGGTGCGGAGTCCCATTTATTTTATTTATAAGGCTCGTGTTGGGCCGCGAGCACTTCTTACTCCAGCCAAGTGTACCTGGTCGATTGGATGGGTTTTTATGTAGGTGGGCCCCACAGCACGCCCCGGGACGAAGCTCGGAGTTTGGTCACTGTACCCGAATCTCCCCTAGGAGGTCACCCACGGATAGGACACGTAGAGACCGCCTGCAGAACCCACATCGATGCCACCTAGGAGTACACTAGTCAGTGTTAAAAAATTAGAATTCAATTCACATCCATGAGAATTGAACCCCTAACCTCCCCATTTCTCAATGGGTACTTAACCATTGTGCCAAAGGCAACTTGGTTAAAAGATTTGGCCCTCAATAGTATTTATTGAGGACCAAGTTCTTATATTTCTTTATTTATTAAATATCCTAGATAGTTTATACTCATACCGGTAAGGATTTAGATCCCATATAGTTTAGACTCATGATGGTCCTGAGCCCCATTTATTTTATTTATAAGGCTCGTGTTGGGCCGCGAGCACTATTACTTCGGCCAAGTGTACCTGGTCGATTGGATGGGTTTTTATGTAGGTGGGCCCCACAGCATGCCCCGGGACGAAGCTCGGAGTTTGGTCACTGTACTCGGATCTCCCCTCGGAAGTCACCCGTGGATAGGCCATGCAGAGACCGCCTACAGAACCCACATCAACGCCACCTAGGAATACACTGGTCAGTGTTAGAAAATTGGGATTCAATTCACATCCATGAGAATTGAACCCCTAACCTCCCCATTTCTCAATGGGTACTTAACCATTGTGCCAAAGGCAACTTGGTTAAAAGATTTGGCCCCAATAGTATTTATTTAGGACCAAGTTCTTATATTTCATTATTTATTAAATATCCAGATAGTTTATACTCATACCGGTGAGTTAGATCCCATATAGTTTAGACTCATGATGGTCCGGAGTCCCATTTATTTTATTTATAAGGCTTGTGTTGGGCCGCGAGCACTTCTTACTTCGGCCAAGTGTACCTGGTCGATTGGATGGGTTTTATGTAGTTGGGCCCCACAGCACGCCCCGAGATGAAGCTCGGAGTTTGGTCACTGTACCCGGATCTCCCCTCGGAGGTCACCAACGGATAGGCCACGCAGAGACCGCCTACAAAAGCCACTTCGACGCCACCTAGGAGTACACTGGTCAGTGTTAGAAAATTGGGATTCAATTCACATTCATGAGAATTGAACCCCTAACCTTCCCATTTCTCAATGGGTACTTAACAATTGTGCCAAAGAAAACTTGGTTAAAAGATTTGGCCCCCAATAGTATTTATTGAGGACCAAGTTCTTATATTTCATTATTTATTAAATATCCCAGATAGTTTATACTCATATCGGTAAGGAGTTAGATCCCATATAGTTTAGACTCATGATGGTCCGGAGTCCCATTTATTTTATTTATAAGGCTCCTGTTGAGCCGCGAGCACTTCTTACTCCGGCCAAGTGTACCTGGTCGATTGGATGGGTTTTTATGTAGGTGGGCCCCACAGCATGCCCTGGAACGAAGCTCGGAGATTGGTCACTGTACCCGGATCTCCCCCCGGAGGTCACCCACGGATAGGCCATGCAGAGACCGCCTACAGAACCCACATCGATGCCACCTAGGAGTACACTAGTCAGTGTTAGAAAATTGGGATTCAATTCACATCCATGAGAATTGAACCCCTAACCTCCCCATTTCTCAATGGGTACTTAACAATTGTGCCAAAGGCAACTTGGTTAAAAGATTTGGCCCCCAATAGTATTTATTGAGGACCACGTTCTTATATTTCATTAATTATTAAATATCCCATATAGTTTATACTCATACCGGTAAGGAGTAAGATCCCATATAGTTTAGACTCATGATGGTTCGGAGTCCCATTTATTTTATTTATAAGGCTCGTGTTGGGCCGCGAGCACTTCTTACTCCAGCCAAGTCTACCTGGTCGATTGGATGGGTTTTTATGTAGGTGGGCCCCCCCATCATGCCCCAGGACGAAGCTCGGAGTTTGGTCACTGTACCCGGATCTCCCCTCGGAGGTCACCCATGGATAGGCCACGCAGAGACCGCCTACAGAACCCATATCGATGCCACCTTGGAGTAAACTGTTCAGTGTTAGAAAATTGGGATTCAATTCACATCCATGAGAATTGAACCCCAAACCTCCCCATTTCTCAATGGGTACTTGACCATTGTGTCAAAGGCAACTTGGTTAGAAAAGATTTTGGCCTCCAATAGTATTTATTGAGGACCAAGTTCTTATATTTCATTATTTATTAAATATCCAAGATAGTTTATACTTATACCGGTAAGGAGTTAGATCGCATATTGTTTAGACTCATGATGGTCCGGAGTCCCATTTATTTTATTTATAAGGCCCGTGTTGGGCCGTGAGCACTTCTTACTCCGGCCAACTGTACCTGGTCGATTGGATGGGTTTTTATGTACATGGGCCCCACAGCATGCCCCGGGACGAAGCTCGGAGTTTGGTCACTGTACCCGGATCTCCCCTCGGAGGTCACCCACGGATAGGCCACGCAAAGACCAGCTACAGAACCCACATCGACGCCACCTAGGAGTACACTGGTCAGTGTTAGAAAATTGGATTCAATTCACATCCATGAGAATTGAACCCCTAACCTCCCCATTTTTCAATGGGTACTTAACCATTGTGCCAAAGGCAACTTGGTTTCAAGATTTGGCCCCCAATAGTATTTATTGAGGACCAAGTTCTTATATTTCATTATTTACTAAATATCCCAGATAGTTTATACTCATACCGATAAGGAGTTAGATCCCATATAGTTTAGACTCATGATGGTCCGGAGTCCCATTTATTTTATTTATAAGGCTCGTGTTGGGCCGCGAGCACTTCTTACTCCGGCCATGTGTACCTGGTCGATTGGATGGGTTTTTATGTAGGTGGGCCCCACAGCATGCCTCGGGACGAAGCTCGGAGTTTGGTCACTGTACCCGGATCTCCCATTGGAGGTCACCCAAGGATAGGCCACGCAGAGACCGCTTACAGAACCCACATCGATGCCACCTAGGAGTACACTGGTTAGTGTTAGAAAATTGGGATTCAATTCACATCCATGAGAATTGAACCCCTAACCTCCCCATTTCTCAATGGGTACTTAACCATTGTGCCAAAGGCAACTTGGTTAAAAGATTTGGCCCCCAATAGTATTTATTGAGGACCAAGTTCTTATATTTCATTATTTATTAAATATCCCAGATAGTTTATACTCATACCGGTAAGGAGTTAGATCCCATATAGTTTAGACTCATGATTGTCCGGAGTCCCATTTATTTTATTTATAAGGCTCGTGTTAGGCCGTGAGCACTTCTTACTCCGGCCAAGTGTACCTGGTCTATTGGATGGATTTTTATGTAGGTGGGCCCCACATCACGCCCAAGATGAAGCTCGGAGTTTGGTCACAATACCCGGATCTCCCCTCGGAGGTCACCCACGGATAGGCCATGCAGAGACCGCCTACAGAACCCACATCGACGCCACCTAGGAGTACACTGGTCAGTGTTAGAAAATTGGGATTCAATTCACATCCATGAGAATTGAAGCCCTAACCTCCCCATTTCTCAATGGGTACTTAACCATTGTGCCAAAGACAACTTGGTTAAGAATACAAGTATTATTGAAAGAGTAAAGTCAGGATAGGGTTCTCAGACTACAGTCCAGCAGAGATCGCAGGGACAGTCTGCTGGAGGTTCTCATTTGAGGCCACGGGCGTTTACTCAGGTGTTTACTCTGAGACATGATCAGGCGATGGAGGAGAATGAGAGGGTCATCGCAGGTAAATTTCTATTATATGGCATACCTGCTCTTGTACATATTGACACTGGTGCATATCATTCCTTCATTTATGCCCGATTTGTTAAGAATAATCAGTTACCATGCATTGCACTAGACGTAGTGATTTTTGTTTCTACTTCGATGGGTTTATCTGCGCTGGCTAAGCGTCTAGTGATGAGTTTCCCTTTAGAGTTTGAAGGGAACATTATGGTATCGAATCTCATGGTTCTATCGATGGAAGATTTTTATTGCATTCTTGGGATTGATGTATTGACTACCTATCGAGTTTCAGTGGTGTAACGCCCCGTTTTTATCTTAAATGAGTTTATTTGAGTTAATCAGAGATTACAGAGTTCTCGAGCCGGTTTGATTTTGATCAGGGTCCTTTTTGCAAAAATTGGATTTTTCAGGGACTAAAATGCAAATATGGAATTTTATATATTATCTACAACTTGATTGGATTGAGATTGGTCTTCTTCTCCTCCTCCTTTCCTTCTCCACGCCTCCAACCTCCATTAGAGAGCCAAACGTGAGTTTGGAGCTTTCAAAATCCAGTCCGAGCTCGATCCGTCCGTTAGAAATTAATTCTGAAGGCAGATTATCGATCACTGCAGTGAGAGCTCTGTTATATTGTAAGTTCTTCTACGATCGGATACATTCTAGTTTTTGGATGTTGTTAGAATCGTTCTAGATTCGAGTATGTTGTTCTCTACAGAGTTCTGATCGTTTATTATCTGTCGGTTTCGAATTAGAGCGACGTTCGGAATTGTTATGATTTTTGGAAGTATTATTCAAAAATGTGGGTTTTGAGATTTGTTGGGTTTGTCTTGTTGTTGTGGTTTTAGCATTGAATTGAGTTGATATCAGTATTGAACTGCTGTCTGCGTTGCCGGTTTGTTCAGTTTATAGCCGTTATGCCGTCGGTTTGAGTTTTGAGGGTTTCGAACCGTTTTTGAGTTGTTGAACTTGGCTTGTAAGTTGGTCTTTGTTGTTGATCAATCTCTTGTATCTGAACAGATTCGTTTGGAGTTGTCAAGCCCTGAGTTAGCTGCTGATTGATCGTTTCAGAGTTGGACGAAGATCGATAATGAGATTTACCTTGATCCGTAGTTGTTGTTTAGATTGTATAGTTGTTAATACAATCTTTTGTTGTAGCTTTCCTGGAGTTGGAACTACTGCATTGAAAGGTAAAAGCAGTCATCGTAGCGAGATAGCATACTCGGGACTGTTGGTTCTCGAGTTTCCCTTTTTAAATCACATATTGCATTGATACTTGTTCTAGCACGTGGAACTTGTAATTGTTGATTGATTGAGTTTTGTTATGTGGCTTATGTTTATGTTTCTGTTATGCATTCATCTTGAGCCTACTTTGATTTCAGCGGGCAGAACCGCCCTTTTTGTTAGACGTTTGGGAACTATGATTGAGTGGTCTAGGTTGTAGTATTTCGCCTAGTGCTAGCATACTCATTATGGTTGCTCAAAGTCTAGAGGAGTGGGATACGTGGCACCACCTCGATTGGGAGAGTCGGTGAGTCGTTACGTGATCTCATCCTCGGGATCCCAAAAGCAGAGCAATACTCCCGTGTTTATCAGAATCGATATCCTGGTTTTAAAGACATGCATATCATTAACTTCGACTTGAATATGTGGTTTGATAGCATGTTGTATATTCATTACTTGATATGTTGCTTTTACTGGGATTATCATTCTCACCGGTTATCCGGCTGTTGCTTTGTTTTGTATGTGTACTTGGCAACAGGTGGGGCAGGAGCAAGTCAGAAGAGGCATGGTTAGCTTCGAGGGCAAGTAGTAGAAGTGAGACTCGGTTTAGAAGTCGAATTAGCATGTTTATCTAGTTTAAGATTGAAGCATGTTAGAACTCGAACTTGATATGTTTTGTTATTCGAATTAGTTTGTATTCGGATTGTAATCTGAAATCGAAGTATGTTGTTGTTGTATCGATTTAGACTTCGGGTTGTTTTTAGGCCTTATGAAAGCATGACTTGTTATGGCATGTTTCCCTACACCCTGTTATTGTAATTGTATTTGAAGGCATGTCGGACCAAGCGCGGAAATCCCTTTCCTTTTTCTGCAGCCTGAGCATTTCTGCCCAGGCCTTCCGCGCGCGGGCGAGGCGTTCCTCGCGCGCACGCGAGGCCTCCGTTGGGCCTCTGAATGGTTTGCCCGCGCGCGCGCGAGCTTGGTACCTCGCGCGGGCGCGAGCCTTTGGTTGGTCTCGGGATCGTTTGCCCGCGCGCGCGCGAGCTTGGTTCCTCGCGCGGGCGCGGGCGTTTTAAAAAAAAAAAAAAAAAAAAAAAAAACTTTTCATTGGTTTTACTCTTGGATTCTTGTTCGCTTACTTGTTGTTTAATCCGAGATTAGTGGTTTAGAATCGAGGTCTCACATTAAGTGGTATCAGAGCGTTAAGATTCTTAGTCGAACTAGAGTGAGCGGGGTAGATCGAGTCTGTGTGTAATGACTCCTCGCATGTGTTTGAATTATTTAATTGTGTACTTAATTCCATGCGAGCATGCTTTATTGTTTGAGCATTATTTGAATTACATGGTTGTATGATTTAAATTAATAAAGCATGATCTACTTGAGATATAACTGTTTCTGTTCTCGACTGGTATTCGGTATTCCAAGCGGTTGTAAGGGCACTGATGGTAGCGATTGAGATATCTCGTGTGCTAACCTATGATTATCAGATGGGTCCTCGTCGAGTGATAAACAGAAACACACCACCAGTTATCCCTGCGACTGAACAAGCTAGCACTGAGGTTGATCAGTTGGATGCTTCAGCAACTCCTATGGAAACCTTGCTGAAGAGGTTTCAGTCGTTCAATCCGCCATTGTTGATGGGTTCAGAAAATCCAGTTGACTGTGAGAGTTGGTTGGATGATATGGATCAGTTGTTTGATTCCATTGACTACACAGATGACCGCCGAATCAGGTTAGTAATTCATCAGCTGCGTGGTGGTGCTAAGAGCTGGTGGATCATGACAAAGAAAGCATTTGAGAGTAGAGGTACAGAGGTTACTTGGACTCTTTTTAAATCTGAGTTTTATAAGCGGTTTTTCCCTATCTCTTATCGTAAAGATAAGGGAGCAAAGTTTGCAAATCTGAGACAAGGGAATCTGAACATTGAAGAGTACGTGGCTAAGTTCGATAGTCTGTTGCGTTTTGCACCGCTAATTGCCGGAGATGAAGAAGCTAAGGCAGATCAGTTCATCAACGGGTTGAACCCCGATGTCTTCACGTTGGTTAACACCAACAGGCCTAGCAACTTTGCGGATGCCATGAATTACGCAAAGGGAGCAGAAGCAGGCTTGTGGAGGCAAAGAGGTAATCAGGGGGCACCTCAGCAGCAGAGGCAGTATCAGAACCAACCATCTCAGTACCAGAATCAGCCACCTCAACATCAGAACCAGCAGCAGAGGTATGAAGGTGGAAACAGTGGGGGAAACAGAAAGGATCAGTACAAGGCAAGAGGTAAACAGTTCAAGAGACAGGGGAACAGTTCGTCCAGTTCCATTGGTTCGAAGCAATTCGGTTCAGGACCGAGTTCTGGGTCATCATCCTTGTACTGCAGCAAGTGTGGAGGAAGACACTCACTGGATCAGTGTGTGGGAGTCTTCGGCAATTGCAACACATGTCAGCAACCGGGACACTTCTCTAAAGTGTGCCCTCAACGTAATAGAGATAGAGCTCAGAGTGGGAGTTCGTCTAGACCTGCAGCTCAACCGGAGAGGCAGTCATCTGCAGTGCACTCTTTCCAACCCCAGCAACAGCAGAACAGACAGGGAGGTAGCTCTAGTGCAAATCAGCCTCCGAGACAGCAAGCACGAGTCTTTGCATTGACAGAGGATCAGGCTCAGGCAGCACCTGACGATGTCATAGCAGGTAACTGTTTGATTTTCGGTCATTCTGCTCATGTCTTGATAGATACCGGTGCTTCCCATTCCTTTATCTCTGAGAAATATGTGTTATTGCATGCTTTGCCAACTGAATTGTTGCCTACAGTAGTAGCTGTTACTTCACCTTTGGGTGGAGGAATTGTTTCTGTCCGACTAGTCCGGAACTGTGAATTTTGTTTCGAGGGGAATTTGTTGGAATTCGACTGTATTGTGCTTGGGTTGTCAGATTTTGATTGTATTGTCGGGATAGATGCTTTAACCAAGTACAGGGCGACAGTTGATTGTTTTCTGAAGGTTGTCAGGTTCAGACCTGAAATGGCAGACGAGTGGAAATTCCTTGGTAAGGGTTCTCGATCTAGAATTCCTTTGATTTCAGTGTTATCTATGACTCGTTTGTTACAGAGATGTGCAGAAGGATTTTTGGTTTATGCGGTTGATGTACTAAAATCTAGCCCAGCTTTGGTTGACTTACCAGTGGTTAGAGATTTTGCTGATGTGTTTCCGGAAGATGTTCCTGGATTGCCACCCATTCGAGAGGTTGAATTCAGCATTGACTTAGTGCCAGGTACTCAACCTATTTCAAAAGCTCCTTATCGTATGACACTTGTTGAATTGAGAGAGTTGAAGGAGCAGCTTGAGGATTTGATTACTAAGGGATACATCAGACCTAGTGTATCGCCTTGGGGTGCTCCTGTTCTATTCGTTCGGAAGAAGGATGGTTCTATGCGGCTCTGTATCGACTACCGCCAATTGAATCAGGCTACAGTTAAGAACAGATATCCTTTACCCCGAATAGATGACTTGTTCGATCAACTGCAGGGTTCTTCTGTCTACCCTAAGATTGATCTGAGGTCAGGCTACCATCAGCTGAGAGTGCGAGAGGAAGATGTTCCTAAGACCGCATTCAGAACGAGGTATGGTCACTTTGAGTTTATAGTCATGCCATTCGGTTTGACTAACGCTCCAGCTGTTTTTATGGGTTTGATGAACCGTATCTTTCAGCGTTATTTAGATGAGTTCGTCATTATTTTCATCGATGATATTCTTATCTACTCGAAGAACCGTACTGACCATGCAGAGCACTTGAGAATCGTCTTGCAGATTTTACGAGTTGAGCAGTTGTTTGCCAAGCTATCGAAATGCGAATTCTGGTTAGATCGAGTTGTCTTTCTCGGTCATATTATTTCTGAAGCTGGGATTTCAGTCGATCCCAGCAAAATCGAAGCGGTTATGAATTGGCCTAGACCGACATCAGTACCTGAGATCCGAAGCTTCATGGGTTTAGCTGGTTATTACCGTCGTTTCATCGAGGGTTTCTCGTCTATTGCCAAGCCTATTACCCAGCTGACTCAGAAGAATGCGCCTTTTGTCTGGACTTCAGATTGTGAGGCTAGCTTTGTTGATCTGAAGAGGAGACTGACCAGTGCTCCAATTCTTTCTATTCCGAAGGGTACTGGAGGTTTCACAGTGTATTGTGATGCTTCTAACCGAGGTTTGGGTTGTGTTCTTATGCAGCATAAGCATGTGGTGGCGTATGCATCAAGGCAGCTGAAACCGCATGAGACTCGTTATCCTGTTCATGATCTTGAACTTGCAGCGATTGTATTTGCTTTGAAGATCTGGCGTCACTATCTTTATGGTGAGTCTTTCGAGATCTTTTCTGATCATAAGAGTCTTAAGTACTTGTTTTCACAGGCAGAGCTGAATATGAGACAGAGAAGATGGTTAGATCTGTTGAAGGATTTCGACTGTGAGATCAAGTATTATCCAGGGAAGTCGAATGCAGTTGCAGATGCCTTGAGCCGAAAGCTTTGTTCGTTATCTCTTTCAACTATCGGTGTTTCTCAGTTGGTCGATGATTGTTGCACTTCTGGTTTAGAGTTTGAAATAGATAGGGAGACTATCAGAGTGTTTGCTATTCAAGCCGAGCCGGAGTTGTTTGTTGCAATCAGAGAAGCACAGAAGTCTGAGCCGAGCATTCAGGTTTTGATAGAGAAAGTCAGAACTGGGCATCAGTCAGAATTCCAAATTAGAGATGACGTTTTGTTTGTGAATAACCGTATTGTTGTGCCTGATATTTCGGAGTTGAGACAGCGTATTCTCCGAGAGGCTCATTGCAGTCGGTTTAGCGTTCATCCTGGAGGTCGTAAAATGTACAACGATCTGAAGAGTCAGTTCTGGTGGAAGAGAATGAAGGACGATGTTGCGAGATTTTTATCTCGGTGTTTGAATTGTCAGCAAGTGAAAGCAGAGCGGAAGCGACCAGGTGGTCTTTTGCACAGCCTATCTGTTCCTGAATGGAAATGGGATCACATTTCTATGGATTTTGTCACGAAGCTACCACGATCCGTTCGAGGATGCGATGCTATTTGGGTAGTGATCGACCGATTGACGAAGTCTGCGTGTTTTATTCCTTACAGGATGACGTATCGTCATGATCAGATGGCTGAGTTGTATGTTAGCAATGTTGTGAGATTGCATGGTGTGCCGAAGTCGATCGTTTCAGACAGAGATCCTAGATTCACTTCTCACTTCTGGCACAGTCTTCAGAGGGCACTTGGTACTCGATTGCGTCTGAGTACAGCTTATCATCCTCAGACAGATGGACAGTCAGAACGGACCATCCAGACGTTGGAGGATATGCTGCGAGCGGTAGTGCTAGACTTTGGCACTAGTTGGCAGGATTCTTTGCCTCTTGTCGAGTTTTCTTACAACAACAGCTTCCAAGCGAGTATCGGTATGGCGCCTTTTGAGGCTTTGTATGGTAGAAAGTGCCGATCTCCGTTGTTTTGGGATGAATTGTCCGAGTCACCAGATTTGGGACCGGAGATGCTTAGAGATATGGCAGAGCAGGTTAAGATCATTCAGACCAGAATGAAGTCAGCTCAAGATAGACAGGCGAAGTATGCGAATGTCAGACGTCGACCTCTGAGTTTTGAGCAGGGAGACCGTGTATTCCTTAAGATTTCTCCGTTCAGAGGCACCGTCAGATTCGGTAAGAGAGGAAAGTTATCTCCGAGATTCATCGGTCCGTACGAGAATCTCGAGAAGATAGGTGATCTTGCCTACAGACTTGCACTTCCTCCGTCTTTATCTGGTATTCACGACGTTTTTCACGTCTCTATGCTGCAAAAGTATCAACCAGATATTTCTCATATCCTTCAGCCTGACGAAGCCGAGTTAGACGAGACCCTGAGCTATTTTGAGCGACCGATTCAGATCCTTGATCGGAAAGAAAAGCAACTCAGAACCAAGTTTATTCCGTTGGTGAAAGTGCAGTGGAGCCGTTACGGAGTCGAGGAAGCGACTTGGGAGACAGAATCCGACATGAGACAACGTTTTCCAGAGTTGTTCGGATGACGTGAGTTCTTCTTACTGTCTTTTGATTCTTTATTCTATCTTTGAGTTGTGGTTCTCGTTGATTTCGAGGACGAAATCTCTTCTTAGTGGGAGAGAATTGTAACGCCCCATTTTTATCTTAAATGAGTTTATTTGAGTTAATCAGAGATTACAGAGTTCTCGAGCCGGTTTGATTTTGATCAGGGTCCTTTTTGCAAAAATTGGATTTTTCAGGGACTAAAATGCAAATATGGAATTTTATATATTATCTACAACTTGATTGGATTGAGATTGGTCTTCTTCTCCTCCTCCTTTCCTTCTCCACGCCTCCAACCTCCATTAGAGAGCCAAACGTGAGTTTGGAGCTTTCAAAATCCAGTCCGAGCTCGATCCGTCCGTTAGAAATTAATTCTGAAGGCAGATTATCGATCACTGCAGTGAGAGCTCTGTTATATTGTAAGTTCTTCTACGATCGGATACATTCTAGTTTTTGGATGTTGTTAGAATCGTTCTAGATTCGAGTATGTTGTTCTCTACAGAGTTCTGATCGTTTATTATCTGTCGGTTTCGAATTAGAGCGACGTTCGGAATTGTTATGATTTTTGGAAGTATTATTCGAAAATGTGGGTTTTGAGATTTGTTGGGTTTGTCTTGTTGTTGTGGTTTTAGCATTGAATTGAGTTGATATCAGTATTGAACTGCTTTCTGCGTTGCCGGTTTGTTCAGTTTATAGCCGTTATGCCGTCGGTTTGAGTTTTGAGGGTTTAGAACCATTTTTGAGTTGTTGAACTTGGCTTGTAAGTTGGTCTTTGTTGTTGATCAATCTCTTGTATCTGAACAGATTCGTTTGGAGTTGTCAAGCCCTGAGTTAGCAGCTGATTGATCGTTTCAGAGTTGGACGAAGATCGGTAATGAGATTTACCTTGATCCGTAGTTGTTGTTTAGATTGTATAGTTGTTAATACAATCTTTTGTTGTAGCTTTCCTGGAGTTGGAACTACTGCATTGAAAGGTAAAAGCAGTCATCGTAGCGGGATAGCATACTCGGGACTGTTGGTTCTCGAGTTTCCCTTTTTAAATCACATATTGCATTGATACTTGTTCTAGCACGTGGAACTTGTAATTGTTGATTGATTGAGTTTTGTTATGTGGCTTATGTTTATGTTTCTGTTATGCATTCATCTTGAGCCTACTTTGATTTCAGCGGGCAGAACCGCCCTTTTTGTTAGACGTTTGGGAACTATGATTGAGTGGCCTAGGTTGTAGTATTTCGCCTAGTGCTAGCATACTCATTATGGTTGCTCAAAGTCTAGAGGAGTGGGATACGTGGCACCACCTCGATTGGGAGAGTCGGTGAGTCGTTACGTGATCTCATCCTCGGGATCCCAAAAGCAGAGCAATACTCCCGTGTTTATCAGAATCGATATCCTGGTTTTAAAGACATGCATATCATTAACTTCGACTTGAATATGTGGTTTGATAGCATGTTGTATATTCATTAATTGATATGTTGCTTTTACTGGGATTATCATTCTCACCGGTTATCCGGCTGTTGCTTTGTTTTGTATGTGTACTTGGCAACAGGTGGGGCAGGAGCAAGTCAGAAGAGGCATGGTTAGCTTCGAGGGCAAGTAGTAGAAGTGAGACTCGGTTTAGAAGTCGAATTAGCATGTTTATCTAGTTTAAGATTGAAGCATGTTAGAACTCGAACTTGATATATTTTGTTATTCGAATTAGTTTGTATTCGGATTGTAATCTGACATCGAAGTATGTTGTTGTTGTATCGATTTAGACTTCGGGTTGTTTTTAGGCCTTCTGAAAGCATGACTTGTTATGGCATGTTTCCCTACACCCTGTTATTGTAATTGTATTTGAAGGCATGTCGGACCAAGCGCGGAAATCCCTTTCCTTTTTCTGCAGCCTGAGCATTTCTGCCCAGGCCTTCCGCGCGCGGGCGAGGCGTTCCTCGCGCGCGCGCGAGGCCTCCGTTGGGCCTCTGAATGGTTTGCCCGCGCGCGCGCGAGCTTGGTACCTCGCGCGGGCGCGAGCCTTTGGTTGGTCTCGGGATCGTTTGCCCGCGCGCGCGCGAGCTTGGTTCCTCGCGCGGGCGCGGGCGTTTTAAAAAAAAAAAAAAACTTTTGATTGGTTTTACTCTTGGATTCTTGTTCGCTTACTTGTTGTTTAATCCGAGATTAGTGGTTTAGAATCGAGGTCTCACAAGTGGACTGTTATCAGAGGTTGGTACACTTTCATCCAGTTGGGAGTGATAGTTGGTTTTTCTATGGTGAGGGAGCGCGATCTCCGATGCCATTGGTATCAGCTTTAAGAGCCTGTAGAGCTCTAGAGTCTGGCGGGGAAGGCTACCTCATCTATGAAGTTTATTTATCCGCTGAGAGTGTCTATTTAGATAGTATTCCAGTTGTGGATGAATTCCCAAATGTATTTCCAGATGAGATTCCATGTTTTCCTCTTGCTAGGGAAATCGAGTTTGGCATAGAGTTGATGCCGGGTACTTTGCCTATTTCTCGAGCGTCGTATCGTCTGGCTCTGTCAGAGATGCGAGAATTGAAAAATCAATTGCAGGATCTTTTGGACAAGGGGTACATTCATCCTAGTGTATCTCCTTGGGGAGCTCATGTTCTCTTTGTAAAGAAGAGGGATGGGTCTATGCGGTTGTGCATTGACTAACGGCAGTTGAACCGAGTTACCATGAAGAACAAGTATCCTTTGCCTCGTATTGATGACTTGTTTGATCAGTTACAGGGTACTTCGGTCTACTCCAAGATTGATTTGAGATCTGGATATCATCAGATGAGAGTCCGAGATAAAGATATAGCCAATACTGCCTTTCGTACTCATTATGGGCATTACGAATTTCTAGTAATGCCATTCAGATTGACTAATGCACCAGCTATATTTATGGATCTGATGAACCGGGTCTTCAGGGAATTTTTGGACAAGTTTGTCGTGATCTTCATTGACGACATTCTGGTGTATTTGCGTAATACGAAGGAGCATGTTACTCACTTGTGGTCGGTATTACAGACTCTTTGAGATAATCAGCTTTTCTCCACATTGAGTAAGTGTGAGTTCTGGATGGATCGAGTTGTTTTTCTTGGCCATATTATATCCAGGGAGGGGATTTCTGTCGATCCGAGTAAGATTGAGGCTGTGCTGAATTGGTCGATGCCGACGACGGTAGCAGATATCCGCAGTTTTTTGGGTCTAGCAGGTTATTATCGTCGCTTCATTGCGATTTTCTCTCAGTTAGCTCGACCAATGATGCATCTTACCTGCAAGGATGTCGATTTTGAGTGGTCCTCGGAGTGTAAGGATATTTTTTGTGAGCTTCGACGACGGTTGACTTATGCGCCAGTTTTGGCATTACCGTCAGGATCTAGAGGGTATGTGGTTTACATAGATGCTTCTCTTCAGGGGCTAGGTTGTGTTTTGACTCAAAATGGACATGTGATTGCATATGCTTTTAGACAATTGAAGGTTCACGAGGATAATTATCCAGTGTATGATTTAGAGTTGGCGGCTATTGTGTTTGCCTTGAAGATCTGGCATCATTATCTGTATGGCTAGAGGTTTGAGATCTTCACTGACCACAAGAGTCTCAAGTATTTGTTCACTCAGGAAGAGTTGAACATGAGGCAGAGACGTTGGATGGACTTTCTGAAAGATTATGATTGCGAGAATAAGTATCATCTGGGAGCTGCTAATCTCACCGTTGATGCCTTAAGTCGCAAGGTGCGATTATCCGAACTGCAGACTTGTTAGATGTCGAGCGCGATTGAAGATTGTTGTTCTTCCGGGTATACCTTCAGGCACAAGAAAGGAATGCAGATTGCAGAGTATCCAGATGTTTGCGATATTATCTGATCCGGCTTTGTAGTCATGGATTCGGGATGCTCAGATTTCTGATTCAAAGACCCAGTGTTTAGCTCGTATAGCCAACGAGGGTAGTACGTCTGGATTTCACTATCAGTCAGATGATTTTCTGTGTTTGTCGAGTCGGCTTATGATTCCGGAAGACGATGATCTGCGGGATGAGATTTTGTCTCAAGCACATCGCACTAAGTTGAGTATTCATCCGGGTAGCAACAAGATGTACAAGGATCTGCGTACTCGCTTTTGGTGGAAAGGGATGAAACGCAGTGTGTATCAGTATGTTTCAAAGTGTTTGGTTTGTCAGCAGGTCAAGGCAAAGCACCGACGACCTGGAGGTTTGCTTCACAGTCTACCTATTCCTGAGTGGAAATGGGAGCTTATCACGATGGATTTTGTGACCCATTTTCCGGTATCCTCAAGGAATTGTGATGTTATCTGGGTTTTGGTGGACCGACTCACCAAGTCAGCTCATTTCATTCCATATATCCGAGAGTACAGTGTTGAGCGGATGGCTCGATTGTACATTCAGGAGATCGTTCGACTTCATGGAGTGCCGGTGAGCATTGTCAGCGATCGAGACCCCAGGTTTACTTCTAGATTCTGGGGGAGCGTTCAGCGTGCCATGGGCACAAGTCTCAGTCTGAGTACGGCCTATCACCCGGAGACAGATGGGAAGACAGAGCGTACTATTTGTACATTGGAGGACATGCTTCGGGCATGTGTTATGGATTTTGGTCCAGTCTGGCAAGATCATTGTAGTAGCCCGTAACCAAAATCAGTAATTGAGGGATTAATCATAATTACTTGGGTAAAGTTCGGAAGTTCCGAAGGTGAGTTCGGAAGCACCGATCAGGATCGAAAGTTCCGAACAGGATCGGAAGCTCCGATCGATATTACGTCAGGCATGACATGTGGCAAGATCGGAAGCTCCGATCAGGACCGGAAGCTCCGATCACCCCTATCCGGAGTCAACAAGTGATATTTTGACACGTGGCAGATCAGGATCTTCGGAAACTCCGATGGTAGGATCGGACGTTCCGATCGAGGTTCGGACGTTCCGATCAAGGATCGGAAGTTCCGATCGTTGTCTATAAATAGAAGGCCAAGGCTTCACTTTCATTTGCCAATTCCGAGTTCTCCTTTCCATTCTAGTCCTTTTGGAGCTGTTCTAGTCTTCTTAGGCTTGGTCCGGAGGTCGGCGAGGCATTCGGTAGTCGTATCGGAGTTGTGCCCAAGTTCTGGAGGCATCGACATCAAAGGGCTAACGACAGACGAAGGTATAGCTTTTTCTTCCTATAAATATTTAGGAGTATGCAATAGCTTAGTTTAGGCTTTTAGAGCACTTTAATGATATTAGTATCATTTGGCAGTGTAGAGCAGACTATAGGCGTGGACCTAGAGTTGGTAGAGCTTGCACTGTATTGAGGTACGAAAGTACTGTTCGAGATATCCTGACTGAGTATGCATGTATTATGTGACTGCATGATTTATATGCCATGATATTATGCTGCATTCATTTGCATCTTGCTGTATCTCTTTCGAGATGTCTGTTAGTAGGGTTGTACCCTATCCTGTTGTGGATGGACTTCCATCGATTTGGGTCCGGCGTATCCACGTTTATCTCGGTATGGGAGCCACCTCCTGAAGCGACGGCACAGCGTGCTACATACCAGGGCCCGGTCTGTCTCTGTTATCTGATCCTTGACCTCGAGTCTATAAGGAGTTCACTTTGCATGCATGTATACTCATACTCTTGCACTGAGCGTTTTATGCTCACGTCTCGTACTCTGTATTTTCTGGACACCCTATTCCATGGGGCAGGTTTGCGATTGGATGAGGAGGGTGGATCCAGGAGGGGCTAGTCAGTGGTTGGCCAGCTGGAGCTTCGCTTAGGTTTTATTACTGTTGTTTTGGGTTTATACAGCTATTCGATTTGGTTGTATATTATTGGATAAATTACAGATTCCTTTACTTGGGGTTGTAAATTATTTATGGTTTTCGCAGTTTTATTCTGATATCTGTTTAATTAAGTTAATTGCATGCCTTAGTTCTGTTTAGTAGGTGATCCGAGTAAGGGTCACTACATTTATGGTATCAGAGCATGCAAAAGAATTCTTGGGATTTAGTCTCATCTTGAGGTATTTTTGTAGATCAAATCGTGACGACCAGAGTTCTCATGGCAGTGTTGGTGGGCGTTGGGGTGATGCTGACCGGGAGCCTCGTCGAGAATGGCGTCATCGTCACCATGACGACGAGCGTTTCACTGTGCATCGATTCTTAGCTATGTGTCCTAAGCCCTTAGTTGGAGGTGAGTCTCCGGAGGATGCGGAGAACTGGTTAGACCGCATGGAAACGACTTTTCAGACTTTCCAATGCACCGAGGAGAAGAAGGTGGAAACCCTTGGCTATCTTCTGGATGGGCGTGCGCGCAGGTGGTGGAGGTTTACTTCTGCACCTTTCGTTGCGGCGAGAGGAGTGGCCACTTGGGTCGGGTTCCGCACAGCTTTCCAAAAGCGATATTTTCCTCCTGCACTCCGTCAGTCGAAGGCAGGCGAGCTACTGAGTCTGCGATAGGGAGCCATGTCTATCGATGAGTATCAGTAGAGGTTCTTTGATCTGCTATCCTATTGCCCCGAGATTGCTGATAGCTCAGAGATGAAGTATAATCTGTTCCTTCAGGGCCTTAACCCTGAGATCCATGACCGTGTGGCGGTTGGCGATGACATGTCCTACGAAGGTTTGGTGAGCCGTTGTCACCAGGTGGAGGACAGCATTCGGCGGAACAGGTCTTTCCCTCAGTCAAGGCCTGCTAGTTCTTTGGGTCCCCGTGCCCAAACTTTCAAGAAGTCTGGATCTTCTTCTTCTTCCTCTGGTTCTGGAGGTGTTGTCCGTTAAGAAGGACAAGTGTGATCACTGTGGGAAGAACCATCCATCCGACAAGTGCCGTAGAGCTTCTGGAGCTTGTTTCCGTTGTGGAGAGACTGGTCATATCCGGAGAGATTGTCCACTGTCTGGGGGAGGCGGTTCTGGTTCTGGATCAGGATCGGGTTCTCAGGCCACCATACAGCAGAGGTCGCAGGGACAATCTGCTGGGAGTTCTCATTTGAGGCCACGAGCTTCTGGCCAGGTGTTTTCCCTGAGACATGATCAGGCAGTGGAGGAGAATGAGAAAGTCATCGCAGGTACATTTCTGCTTTATGGTATACCTGCTCTTGTACTTATTGACACTGGTGCATCTCATTCCTTCATTTCTTCACGTTTTGTTAAGAGGCATAAGTTACCATGCATTGCACTAGACGTAGTGATGTCTATTTCTACTCTGACGGGCCAATCTGCTTTGGCTAAGCGTCTAGTGATGGGTTGCCCTTTAGAGTTCGAAGGGAACATTCTGTTAGCGAATCTCATGGTCCTAGCGATGGACAACTTTGATTGCATTCTGGGAATAGATATGTTGACTTTCTATCGAGCTTCAGTGGACTGCTATCAGAAATTAGTACGCTTTCATCCAGAGGGGAGTGAGAGTTGGTTTTTCTATGGTGAGGGAGCGCGACCCCCGATGCCTTTGGTATCAGCTTTGAGAGCCTGTCGATCTCTAGAGTCTGGCGGGGAAGGTTACCTTATCTATGCAGTTGATTTGTCTGCTGAGAGTATTGGGATAGAGAGCATTCCTGTTGTGGATGAATTTCCAGATGTATTTCCTGATATGATTCCAGGTTTTCCTCCTGCTAGGGAAGTCGAGTTTGACATAGAGTTGATGCCGGGTACTTTGCCTATTTCTAGAGCACCGTATCGTCTGGCTCCGTCAGAGATGCGTGAGTTGAAGAATCAGCTACAAGATCTTTTGGACAAGGGGTACATTCGTCCTAGTGTATCTCCTTGGGGAGCTCCTGTTCTCTTCGTGAAGAAGAAGGATGGGTCGATGCGGCTGTGCATTGACTATCGGCAGCTGAACCGAGTAACTGTGAAGAACAAGTATCCGTTGCCTCGTATTGATGACTTGTTTGACCAACTGCAGGGCACATCAGTTTACTCCAAGATTGACTTGAGATCTGGGTATCATCAGTTGAGAGTCCGTGATCAGGATGTAGCCAAGACTGCATTCCGTACTCGCTATGGGCATTACGAGTTCCTAGTGATGCCATTTGGTTTGACTAATGCGCCGGCTATATTCATGGATTTGATGAACCGTGTCTTCAGGGAGTATTTGGACAAGTTTGTCGTGGTCTTCATTGACGACATCTTGGTGTATTCACATAATACGGAGGAGCATGTTTCTCATTTGCGATTGGTACTACAGACTCTTCGAGATGAGCAGTTGTACGCCAAGCTGAGCAAGTGTGAGTTCTGGATGGATAGAGTGGTCTTTCTTGGCCATATCATATCCAGGGAGGGGATTTCTGTTGATCCAAGCAAGATTGAAGCAGTACTTAATTGGTCGCGTCCGACGACAGTTGCTGAGATCCGTAGTTTTCTGGGTCTAGCAGGGTATTATCGTCGCTTCATTCTGAACTTCTCTCAGTTAGCTCGACCGTTGACGCAGTTTACCCGCAAGGGTGTGGATTTTGAGTGGTCCTCCGAGTGTGAGGAGAATTTCCGTGAGCTTCGACGGCGGTTGACTTCTACGCCGGTGTTGGCATTACCATCAGGATCTGGAGGGTATGTAGTTTACACAGATGCTTCTCTTCAGGGGTTAGGTTGTGTCCTGACTCAGAATGGGCATGTGATCGCATACGCTTCTAGACAGCTAAAGCTTCACGAGGACAAATACCCAGTCCATGATTTGGAGTTAGCAGCCATTGTGTTCGCTTTGAAGATCTGGCGTCATTATCTGTATGGCGAGAAATTTGAGATCTTCACCGACCATAAGAGTCTAAAGTATTTGTTCACTCAGGCGGAGTTGAACATGAGGCAGAGACGTTGGATGGACTTGCTTAAGGACTATTATTGCGAGATTAAGTACCATCCGGGAGCTGCTAATCTCACCGCTGATGCTTTGAGTCGCAAGGTGCGACTATCCGCACTTCAGACTTGTTCGATGTCTAGTGCGATCAGTGACTGTTGTACTTCAGGTTTTACCTTCAAGCATAAGAAAGGTATGCAGAGTATCCAGATGTTTGCGATATTATCTGAGCCAGCCTTGTATTCGCGGATCCGAGATGCTCAGATGTCTGATTCGAAGAACCAGAAATTAGCTCATCTAGCTAACGAGGGTAGCTCGTCTGGATTTCATTATCTGTCAGATGGCTTTCTGTGTTTGTCTGGTAGGCTTGTGATTCCTCAGGATGAGGAGTTGCGAGAGGAGATTTTGTCTCAGGCGCATCGCACTAAGTTGAGTATTCATCCTGGGAGCAACAAGATGTACAAGGATCTACGTACTCGTTTCTGGTGGAAGGGAATGAAACGCAGTGTTTATCAGTTTGTTTCGAGATGTTTGGTGTGTCAACAGGTCAAGGCAGAGCACTGACGACCTAGAGGATTGCTTCACAGTCTGCCTATTCCTGAATGGAAATGGGAGTTTATCACAATGGACTTTGTGACCCATTTGCCGGTATCCCCGAAGAACTGTGATGCTATCTGGGTTGTGGTGGACCGACTCACCAAGTCAGCGCATTTCATTTCCTATAGCCGAGAGTACTCTGTGGATCGCATGGCACGGATGTACATTCAGGAGATCGTCCGACTTCATGGAGTGCCTGTGAGCATTGTCAGCGATCGGGACCCAGGTTTACTTCTAGATTCTGGGGGAGTGTTCAGCGTGCGATGGGCACTACTCTCAGTTTGAGTACAGCCTATCATCCGGAGACTGATGGTCAGTCAGAGCGCACTATCCGTACTTTAGAGGATATGCTTAGAGCGTGCGTCATGAATTTTGGTTCAGCCTGGCAGGATCATTTTCCGTTGATCGAGTTCGCTTACAACAACAGCTATCATACTAGTATTGGGATGGCACCTTTTGAGGCGTTGTATGGGCGACGTTGTCGTACTCCACTCTTCTGGGAAGAAGTGGGGGAGAGACAGGCTGAAGGACCGGAGTTTATCCAGCAGGCGATAGACATTGTTGATCAGATCCAGAAACGGATTAAGACTACACAGGATCGTCAGGCCAGTTATGCTAATATCAAGCGTAGGCCCTTGCAGTTCGAGGTCGGGGAGAAAGTGTTTCTGAGAGTGTCACCTTTCCGCAAGATTCTCAGATTTGGCCTTAAGGGCAAGTTGTCTCCCAGATTTATCGGTCCGTTTGAGATCTTGGAGAGCATTGGCGATTTGGCTTATCGACTCGCTTTGCCACCGCATCGTTCTAGTATTCACGACGTGTTCCACGTATCTCTATTGCGACGGTATGTGGCGGATGAATCTCATATTCTGCAGCGGTCTGAGGTTCAGGTAGACAAGGATTTGACTTATGTTGAGAAACCTCTTCGTATCCTGGATTATAAGGATAAGGTTTTACGGAACAAAGTCATTCCTTTGGTTTTAGTTCAGTGGCAGCGCCGAGGCACTGAGGAAGCTACTTGGGAGCTCGAGGACAGGATGCGTAAAGACCATCCTGAGTTGTTTTGATTTCATTCTTTAAGTTGTATTCAGTTGCAAACTCTGTAAACGTTTGATTTGAATAAAGAATGTTTCTGATTCCTGTATTTGCATTCGGTACTTAAGATCTGATTTCGAGGACGAAATATCTTATGTGGGGGAGAATGTAGTAGCCCGTAACCAAAATCAGTAATTGAGGGATTAATCATAATTACTTGGGTAAAGTTCGGAAGTTCCGAAGGTGAGTTCGGAAGCACCGATCAGGATCGGAAGTTCCGAGCAGGATCGGAAGCTCCGATCGATATTACGTCAGGCATGACGTGTGGAAAGATCGGAAGCTCTGATCAGGACCGGAAGCTCCGATCACCCCTCTCCGGAGTCAACAAGTGATATTTTGACACGTGGCAGATCAGGATCTTCGGAAGCTCCGATGGCAGGATCGGACGTTCCGATCGAGGTTCGGACGTTCCGATCAAGGATCGGAAGTTTCGATCATTGTATATAAATAGAAGGCCGAGGCTTCACTTTCATTTGCCAATTCCGAGTTCTCCTTTCCATTCTAGTCCTTTTGGAGCTGTTCTAGTCTTCTTAGGCTTGGTCCGGAGGTCGGCGAAGCATTCGGTAGTCGTAGCGGAGTTGTGCCCAAGTTCTGGAGGCATCGACATCAAAGGGCTAACGACGGACGAAGGTATAGCTTTTGCTTCCTATAAATATTTAGGAGTATGCAATAGCTTAGTTTAGGCTTTTAGAGCACTTTAATGATAGTAGTATCATTTGGCAGTGTAGAGCAGACTATAGGCGTGGACCTAGAGTTGGTAGAGCTTGCACTGTATTGAGGTACGAAAGTACTGTTCGAGATATCCTGACTGAGTATGCATGTATTATGTGACTGCATGATTTATATGCCATGATATTATGCTGCATTCATTTGCATCTTGCTGTATCTCTTTCGAGATGTCTGTTAGTAGGGTTGTACCCTATCCTGTTGTGGATGGACTTCCATCGATTTGGGTCCGGCGTATCCACGGTTTTCTCGGTATGGGAGCCACCTCCTGAAGCGATGGCACAGCGTGCTACATACCAGGGCCCGGTTTGTCTCTGTTATCTGATCCTTGACCTCGAGTCTATAGGGAGTTCACTTTGCATGCATGTATACTCATACTCTCGCACTGAGCGTTTTATGATCACGTCTCTTACTCTGTATTTTCTGGACACCCTATTCCATGGGGCAGGTTTGCGATTGGACGAGGAGGGTGGATCCAGGAGGGGCTAGTCAGTGGTTGGTCAGCTGGAGCTTCGCTTAGATTTTATTACTGTTGTTTTGGGTTTATACAGCTATTCGATTTGGTTGTATATTATTGGATAAATTACAGATTCCTTTACTTGGGGTTGTAAATTATTTATGGTTTCCGCAGTTTTATTCTGATATCTGTTTAATTAAGTTAATTGCATGCCTTAGTTCTGTTTAGTAGGTGATCCGAGTAAGGGTCACTACAATCATTTTCCATTGATTGAGTTCAAGTACAACAACAATTACCATCGTAGCATTGGGATGGAACCTTTTGAGGCATTGTATGGGCGACGTTGTCGTACTCCACTTTACTGGGAAGAAGTGGGGTAGAGACAGGTTGAGGGATCAGAGTTGATTCAGCAGTCAGCAAACATTGTTGGTCAGATTAAGAAATGGATTAAGACTGCACATGATCTTCAGGCCAGCTATGCTAACACTAAGCGTAGACCTCCGCAGTTCGATGTCAGGGATAAAGTATTTCTGAGGGTTTCACCTTTTCGCAAGGTTCTCAGGTTCGGTCTCAAGGGTAAGCTATCTCCCAGTCCGTTTGAGATCTTGGAGAGCATTGGTGATTTGGCATATCGGTTAGCCTTGCCACTGTATTTGTCCAGTATCCATGACGTATTTCACGTATCTCTATGGCGACGGTATAAGGCAGATCAGTCTCATATTTTGCAGCCGTCAGAAGTTCAGGTGGATACTGATTTGACTTATGTTAAGAGACCAGTGCGTATCATCGATTATAAGGATAAGGTATTACGGAATAAAGCCATTCCTCTTGTTTTAGTTCAGTGGCAACATCGATGCACGGAAGAAGCCACTTGGGAACTTGAGAGCAGGATGCGTTCGGAACATCCTGAGTTATTTTGATTGTTATTTCAGTATTGTACCAAGTTGTACCTTGTAGAATTTTATCTGAATAAAGAATGTTTCCGCATATTATTTGTTTGTTCGATACTTAAGATCTGATTTCGAGGACGAAAAATCTTAAGTGGGGGAGAATGTAGTAGCCCGTATCCGAATTAGCGATTAATGGTAATTAATCATTGATCATGTTTAGATTAAGTAAATCATGATTAAGGAAATTACAGATGGATTATCGGAGTCCGGAAATGGACCCAGAATGATAAAAAATGGCTCGTAGGGTCGGGTGGAACGGACGCAACGTCCATGGAACGGAAGCAACGTTCCGACCAGCTGATGTCATCCGTGACATCAGCAAGATGACGCCATTGCTTACAACCTTGATGTGACATCGGACGCAATGTTCGTGAACGAACGAAACGTTCATCGTGCGAATGGACGCAACGATTGGGAACGGACGTTCCGTTATTCTTCTATAAATAAGAGTGCTGAGGCCTCATTTCAAACGCACCAATCATCTCTTCTCTCTCAATTATTTATCCTTATAGCTTAGATCTAGGGAATTCTAGGCTTTCTTTGGGAAATCCGGAAGCGGAAGCACGATCCAGACGTCGTAGCGGAGCTGTGGCCTAGTTTTGAGGCAATCGACAGCAAAAGGCTGACGACGGACGCAAGTATAGCTTTTGATTCCTAAAAATATTTAGGAGTATGCAATAGCTTAGTTAAAGCTTTTAGAGAACTATAATGATAGTAGTATCATTTGGCTTTGTAGAGCGGATTGTAGGCGTGGATCTAGAGCTGGTAGAGCTTGCCTTGTAGTTGAGGTTCGGAAGTACTGTTCGAGATATCCTGACTGAGTATGCATGTATTATGTGACTGCATGATTTATTTGTCATGACTTTATGCTACATTCATTGAATATTGAGTTATCTCTTTTGAGGTGTCTGGTATTAGGGTTTTACCTTATCCTGTTAGTGGTTGGACTTCCATCGATTTGGGTCCGGAATATTCACTGGTATTGGTATGGGAGCCACCTCTTGAAGCGAAGGCACATCATGCTACATACCAGGGCCCAGTATGTTTTGTTATCTGATCCTTGGCCTCTAGTCTGTAGGCGGTACATTTGCATTCATGTATTTATATAACATTGCGTACTCATACTCTCGTGCTGAGCATCTTACGCTCACGTCTCGTACTCTGTTGTATCTGGACACCCTATTCCAAGGGGCAGGTTTGCGATTGGACGAGGAGGGTGGATCTAGGAAGAGCTAGGCAGCGATTTGTCAGCTGGTGGGGTCGATATGGTTGTATAATATTTGGTTATTTGCAGATTCCTTTCCTTGGGATTGTATTTTGATTTATTAGCTTCCGCAGTTTATTCTGGTTTTGTTTTAATTAAGTTAATTGCATGCTTAAGTTCTGTTTAGTAGGTGATTCCGGTATGGGTCACTATAGGAAGAATTAAGAATGACCAAGAAAGGAGCTCTCGGATGGCCTATAAATAGAGCATGATCGGAAGCTCCGAACCACCTGATCGGATGCTCCGGTCTTTTGATCAAACGTTCTGATCTTTTATGCTTATCACGTGTTATGGTTTCTTGACAACTTCCGATCTTGCATGCTCATCACGTGTAATGGTTTCTTGACAAGTGTCCCTGCCAGCCAGTTCGGATTCTTCGATCTCACTTCGGAAGCTCGTCATCTTGATGTCCTCATCCTTGAACAGCTGGCCTGGTGGAGTTCAGATGCTCCAATCCCTCATCGGAGTTTTGATCGCAACTATGCTTCTAAACACTAACTTACCTTTCGAACTGTACACAGATCGGATGCTCCGATCCTAAATCGGACCTTCCGATCATCCCGATGACTCGGGACCTTTCGAGCTATTTTTGAACATTTTGAATCTATTTTTGAACTTCCTAGACCCATCTGGAAATCCCTTAATCAAGTTTTACCTATAAGAATCTTGATTACCGCTCTAATTACTCAATTTTTGATATGGGTTACTACACTACTAATCTTAACACTGATGCTTTGAGTCGTAAGGTACGGGTGTCTGCACTTCAAACTTGTCTTGTATCTGAAACAATTCAATATTGTTGTTCTTTGGGGTACACCTTTAAGCACAATAAAGGTATGGAGATTATTCAACCTTTTGCAATTCTATCTGAGCTAGCTTTGTATTATCAGATTCGGGATGCTCAGATGTCTGATCCAAAGACTCACGGTTGGCTCGGTTGGCCAATAGTGACAACACTTTTGGATTTCATTATCAGTCAGATGGTTTTGTATGTTTATAAGTGTGGGGACCCGAGTTGCTAATCTCATCTTAGGGAAATAAACGATTAATTAAAAATTAATCAAACAATACATGAATAATAAACCAAGAGCTAAAATTTTTTTTTTTTTTTTTGTTTTTAAAAAACCATCACCTCGCTCAACGGGCAAACTTAGCCGATCGAGCGAGCTAAAATTCTAAGCTCTCGGTCTGCAACACTTTTTTGTCTCGCTCGATCGGTGAAACTCACCCGATCGAGCGAGCCCAAAAACTCATGTCTCTTTTTTGGAAATTCACAGGCCGCGCTCGATCCGTGGAGTTTACCCGATCGAGCGGGCACTCTGTCCAGAAAATAAAAATATATCTTTGTTGTACAATATGATTCCAAATCTCATACCAACTTCATATAAACTTCTCAACATCATGCTAGATACTTTTCATGCATTCAAACTAATAGCAAGTGATCTAGAATACATGAACTCTCAAGTATAAATCAATACTTGACAAAAACAACATATACAAATGTTCTTGCTTTCTAACATGTTTACCCAGTCATAAATACATGTCATCTGCTTAAAACCCGAATCACCACTTGCTATCTCTCTTCTCAAGCTATCCAAGCCAACTCTATCTTGATCATGCCCCAACCTGTTGCAATGCACACATACAAACAAAGCAACAGCCGGATAACTCCGGTGAGAATAAATCTCAGTAGGAATAACATGTATATACATCATTTAAGCATATAAGTCATTCATATCATGAACGTTACATAATAACATAACATGCTAGCATTTATAAACGCATTTTCTAAACCATAGAAATCTCTAGATTAATGTATAAATGCAATGCATGTGCCAAGAAATAGGCTATCAAATCTGATATCAATAAATCGTAGTTCTGGGATCCCGAGAAAATAAAATCTTCAACAAACACCAACTCACCCAATCGAGGTGAAGTTGAATACTTCATTTCCTCTGACTTTGGTGCAACTATAGTGAGTCTTCTGGCTCTGGAAGTAAGTCTACATTTCGTGCCACTCAACTACAGCCCTCCAAACGTCATATGCACTCTAGGCCTTTCAACCCTCTGTTCTTTACTAGCTGGAGTTCAAGATGAATGCAACATGTTCTGTATGCATTAACTGCTATAAAACACCTTGAACACATCAATCATATAATTATATGAACATATAATCATTCAACGATACCGACAAATCTGTAAGTATCACATGTAATACATAAAACATGTTCAATACAGAAAATACTATAAATCAAAGAAGACAAATAAATATTTACATAAATATTCTGGAAATTCAAGAAAATAGCTATCTTGAATAATCTATTCCATTTATGTAAATGTAAACAATAACATAACTTAAACATGCATGTATGTGATTTTAGGCAACTCGATAATCAAAACAATCTCGAGTTATTCTGCCCATCTTATTAATGTCTATTCATACCTTTCATCGCGATTCAAACCTCTTGAATCTGTTTCCAATGCTGATCATCTCGCTGATCATCTCAAAGCTAGCCAAATCGGTCATACAATCTGCTCATTTCAATCAGTGCTACTTGAAGTTAGTTTTGATTCAACTTCAAACACTTCAAGTCATTCGAACTCGAGCACGTCGATTCAACTTCGATAATCTTCAATTCAAATCTGAAATAGATTATAACATATCTAAACATAAATTCCAATCTGAATCGATGATTCTTTAAAGCTTATACAATTCAAATCTTGTTAGGACAATCAGAATTCAAACCGACGTCACAACGATCCGAGTCCGATAAATCTTTCGATTCAAATATCATTATATCTTCATTCTAAACATAATCTCATATTCAATTCATCTACAATAAACTTGAATATAAGCTCTAGGCATTTAGAATGCATAACAATTCAAAATCTTGAACCAGTGGCGTAACGGTACGATTTCGGTCTTTCCAAAAGCTTAAACATTAATATGACAATCATATCAATCTCATATCATCACCAATTCTACAGCTAAATTTCGAAATATGCAGCTCCATAATTTCAGAATTTCAACAATTCTTTCAAAAATCGAAAACATGTTCAAACGATGATCTTTTCACGATCCGTCTTAAATATGCTATCGCCGTATCTACTAGAACACGTTTATACAATCAAATCATAATTCTAACAACAACTTAAAATTCAAACATGGTAAACTTCATAAAACTTACGTCAAAACATAGCACTCAGAGCTGTGATCGCAAATATATGTTCAATCGAAAATTCTACCGGGCGGATTGAATTTAATCGGGACTTGAAAGGTTGAAAATTGGCTTGGAACCCTTTCTCCCCATTCTCCCGTTTCTTGGCTGGGAATTTGATATCTTTTCTTCCCTTACACGTTTATACATTGCAAGTTTCAAGGGAATTGCATTTTGGTCCCTTAACTTTGGCCTAATTGCAATTCAGTCCCCGGACAAGCGATTTAATTCAATTTCAATCCTAAATAATTTAAGAATAATAGAATTTAATTCTAAACTCTAAATATTTACAAATTAAATATTCTCGAATTAAAATTAAATCATTTCGGAACTTATCGCATTTTAGTCCTTGAACTACTCAATATTTGCAAATGGGTCCTTGCTCGGATTTCATCCTTCAATTAAATACTTTATATTTATAATCTTGGAATTACATCTTAAATTCCATAAATATCAATTGAAAATATTTTTAATCTTTTAATTTAAGAATTCCGGATATTAAAATCTTAAAATCCGAAAAATCCTCAAATTAAATATTTCTGACCCGAAATTGAAATCTCTAATTTCCATACATTCTTAAATTCATCTTTTCCCTCTTATTCGGAATTTAAATCTTAAATCCCATAATTAAGAACCTAATATTTTCGGGCCTTACAATAAGGTCGTATTGTGGTACCCGAGGATGATACACAACGCAATGAGATTTTATCTCAGGCACATCGTACAAGTTGAGTATTCACCCTGGAAGTAACAATATGTACAAATATTTGCGAACTCGATTTTGGTCAAAGGGCATGAAGCGCATAGTTTACCAGTATGTTTCCAAATATTTGGTGTTTCAACGGGTTAAAGCAGAACACCGGAGGCCTGGAGGATTGCTTCATAGTCTACCGATTCCTGAGTGGAAATGGGAGTTTATCACGATGGACTTTGTGACTCAATTGCCAGTGTTCTCGAGGAATTGTGATGCTATCTGGTTAGTGGTGGATCAACTCACCAAGCCAGTGCACTTTCTTCCAAATAACCGAGATTATACTTTTGATCGGATGACTCGTTTGTACATTCAGAAGATTGTGCTATTCCATGCATGCCTATGCGCATTGTCAGTGGCAGATACCCCAGGTTTACCTCTCGATTTTGGGGGTATAGTGACCCAACCCGGATCCACTACTAAGTAGAAGTTAAAGCTTAATTAAGAATGTAATTAACAATAATCAGAGCTAAACTACGGAAACCAAAATAAATTCTGAACCAGTAGAATACAACCGGTTAAATAAATCCAATATACAAGCCAATCGAATTAAACTTAATAAATTACAACCTAAGATCTACCCATTTTGTCCCACTCGAGTCACCGACTACTCCAAGTATCTTGGTGAACTATCTGCACCTGCATCTACCCCGTCAAATGGTGTGTCCAGACAACACAGAAAATACTTGAAGTGAGTGAATTACGCTCAGCATGATAAGCACAGATATACAAACCTAAATGATGCATGCACATGAATGGGTATCTGGGTAGACACATATCCTGCTCAGTCTGGGCGCCAATGAGTATGCAGTTCTATCTGAGAATCTGATTGCGGGGTACATCCACACACTTGTCCATCTCACCATAACGGCGTCTCCTGGTGAACGTTTATAATACAAAATGGCTGAGCGACCCTAACTCCCCCATGACATCATCATGAAAGAGTGGGTTCCCGGTTAGCCAATTTGTGGCTAAGGGCTTTTATGACTCTATGTAAAACAATCTTTTGTTTAATATAATTTACACTTTTATAATGGCATTGACTTTATCTTTCTTCATAATGTTATATTATGATATAATATTGTTGTTTTGATAAATACCTTGAATATAATATAGTGTATGTAAGATGTGGTAGCACATGGGGATGGCTATCATGAAACACATCTTATAGTCACTGTATATTCTAAACAGTTCCTAGTCAATTGAGACGTCCGCAAATAAGGATAAGTATCGCTCGACATTGAGACTAGCATTTGCGATGCCGAGTACCACGTTTCATTGGTATGGAATATAGAGATGTTCAAAGCATGCAAATGGATATTCATATGATGAATGATCGAACTACCCTATTCGGACATTCCAAGTGGTTATCACTTATCGAGTGGATAAAGTCCGCGGTTTTGGTTGTACACCATTAGTCCTTATTACTTGAAACATCATTGAGACTCTATATGCTAGTACTGTACTTTGACTCGTTTACCGACTCTATTGGAATCATCAGGTGTCGGGATTGGGTACAGTTACGACACATATAGGAGTCGATGCTTTGTTGTCAAGGATTCACCACATACTTGCGAGTGTGGATATCCTATGCGATCTGAGAAGATATTAGTGTGACGAATCTCTGGACAGAGTATATGATGTGTTTTAGGTTACTTGGTGTTCCTAGTAACACATGCGATGTCACTAATAGATCTCCAAGATGTTGTGCATAGTTATCGAATCTCGAACGAATCTCGATGCACCAATGGTTGTTGATTCGATCGGGATATTTGGTTGAAGGGACCGTACTGTACGCTAACTAAAATCTACTGGTTCTTGCAGGAACTAAGTAATACCTAGGGAATCATGGGGCGATGTTGCTAGGCGCTCTTACCATGATTCGATGGGTAAGTCGGAAATTGTTGTTCCGAGTCACAAGGAGTTGTGAGCCCACGGCTAGCTGTATTCCTGAACCATTGAGGGTTACACAAGTAATGGATTACTAAAACCCCGTAGAGATAGTTAAATTTAAAGAGTTAAATTTAATGAAAGAGAAGTTGGACTTCTTAACTAAAGGAAGTGGGATTTCCTAAAATGACATAGGGATGGGCATTTTTGGAAATCACTGAATTCGGATTCAGAAAAATTATCTTGACTCTAAAAGATGCAGAAATTATTTCTGTGCACATTGGTGAAATTAGTTTATCAATCGGAGTCACGATGAATTTTATATTAATTTTTAGAACAACGGGCTTGGCTTGTTGGGATTAAGTTATGGATTGTGGGCCCTAAGGAGTTAGAGACCAAATAAAGTTATAACTTAATCTAGTCTAGAAATTATCTATAAATATACTGCAGTGTTCAAAAATTCCATGAGATTTTCAGTCTTGCAATTTTCGAATTTCAGCCTATATTATTCAAGGGAATTTTCGAAATGCTCTGTCCCTTTTGGAGAAAATTCGGGTTGTGATTTTTGTGAAAAATTACAATCTGAATTAACAGATCATATCTGTTTATTCTCTACGCAAACTTTTGATTGATTTCTAGTGCAGTCAATCAGAGGGTTTTGTTTTCTATTCGTGGACCTGATTGAAGAAACGTTCGTTCATCAGTTCCTGGGATATACAACAAGAGCAGATTAAATTCTGTTGGTGTCCATAATCTCGCTTCGAGATTTCAAGGTAACAATTTAATTGTGATTTTATTTTTACTTGAACAAATTTAATCGTAAAAGTTTTGATGCCCATATATGGAATCGTTCCATATTAATAAAATAAATTTTTAAACTTCCGCTGCACCGGGTATCAATTCTAATTGATCTGAACACGTTTTCCAACACATCATGCTGATCTCTCACTTGGACGCTTATCTAGTATGATCGGAACTTCCGATCAGATATCGGAGCTTCTAATATCACTATGCTTCCAAATTGCATGGAGTTCAGAGTTTCCAATCTGGGTTCGGAGCTTCCGATCTGGTTCGGAGATTCCTAACTGGGTTTGGAAATTCTTAACTGGGTTCGGAAATTCCTAACTAACCGATTTCCTAGGACCCTTTGGGCTATTTTCGAGTGTTTTGAACCAATTTTTGAACCCCTTAGACCCATCTGGAATTTATTAATCATGTTTTGTCCATTTTAATCATGATTACCAAGTTAATTACTCATTTTTTTGGTACGGGTTACTACATTGTCTGCCCCTTAAAATATTTCTTCCTCGAAATATAGGGTAATCCAGAGAACGTAATATAAGCTCAACTTATCACATTCACTGATAGTTCGGATTCGAAACATCTAATCGAATAGATTCCGACAAACCAGACCCCGCTAAAACCTGCATGGTCTGTTAATTACTTAATCATATCAAACTCAAAATCGGTTTAGAACTATGCCTTGGTTCTAACTCCACTCGCCTTTGTCAATAATCCAAGCTCGCGCTGAATTCTACCTGTTGAAAACTGTCTTATTATATGAAATTCCACTTGAACTGCGAAGTACTACTGACTACCGTCATCAATTTACTATCCATTGAAAATGGTACAGTACAAGCGGCAGACAATTATCCAAAAATCCCATGTCCAACAAATGAGTAAAAGAAATCCCTTAGGCTAGTCGAAACATCAACCTTACTCTGCCACAACACTCATCCACGTCTTTTACATACAAAACATAATATTTAACATGCATAATCCGTAAGTCTAACATTCTATCAGGCAACTAAATCAATTAAAACCTTTAAAATTACATACATAAATACAAAGAAATCGAGTTGTGGAGAGTATGCATGTGTGCGATGTCTCCTAGAGAGAACAGCTCTGATACCAAGTTGTAACGTCCCAATATCAAGGAAGCTACTAAACATGCATTCTTAAAAGTTTGAGAAATTTTTTTGCGGAAAGATAAAATCTTCAATTCAAATAAATAATTGTGCGACAACGTTTTAAAAAAGTAATACTCAAGCCAAAAGCAACGTTAAAATAAGTGGAATTTGTTTTCTTCCAATATACATAACACATGAACAGTTAAAACATTTCTCTCAACACTGCACTCATGCATCGCTCACCCGCCCGACCGTTTTCTCTTCTTTTGGTCCAACTCCATAATCATCAATAGAGTCATTACCTACACCATTCAAGTGTAGTGAGTCTAAAGACTCATCAAGAATATGCAAAACTTAAACATAACAAAACATATCAAGTATAAAATAGATGAAATAAAATTCTTCATTTGAGGTGATGCATTATGTGTAAATATGGCAACCATTAGAGCTCTTGGGTCCCGTGATCATGGTCATTGTACAACAAGAATATAATTTGGTATAGCCCATACCAGCCTTGTTCCAATATGCATATCGTCCCATATCGACCATTGTCGATATGCACATAAACTTTCATTCTTTTAGAAAGCCATCCCCGGAGCTCATCCCGGGGCACCAATCTCGTGCTGCAACAAAAATTCCACACAAGACATCAAAGGTTTTTCATGCATATAAAACATCATAAACATCATGCTTCATCATATCATAATTCATCATCGTCATAGACTTCATAATGCTTTCTCTTTTCATCGTAAAACATCTTCATCATGTCATCATGCATCTTAAAATGTTTCGCTAGAGTTATATACATGCTGAAAGATAGAAAACTTCATACTTTCATACTAAACATAGCTTTCAGGAGGAAAAATAACATACAGACATTACGTAGCTTATTCGATCCGCGTGACTCATTTTGACCATCTCGGACATTCGAATTTGAAACTTTTTCCAATAGAACATCTTAAAAACACTTGAATAGATTAAAAGATCATAACATTAATTTTGGAATTCAAGTGCAAAAGGTTAAAAAAAATGGACAGAACGTTTCCAGCCTAGGAGGGAATGTTTTTCCGCCAGGGCGCAATAGCGAGTTCCTAGGCGCTAGAGTGAATTTTTGGCAGCGCCTAGGCGCCTGTCTAGTGATGGGAAAATTCAAGACAAGCGATTTTTGGTTCCTTTCTTCATATTTTTCGATACCGATACAACATAATTCAACTACACACTTAAATATTTGATTGTACACTTAAAAAAATTCAAATATTTGAAAAAGATTAGATCAAAACACCACAACTTTAAAAGCTTTGGATCAAAGCAAGTCATTTTCTTGCATTTGAATCTACACAAATCATGTTCTTCCAAATGCGTCCCAAATAAAAATCAACCATGAAAATCTTTGGAAAACACTTCAATATACTCATTTAAACAATGGCTACTCATAAATTTAACTCCAAAAACACATCAAACCCTTAAAAAGATTGCAACTTCTGAAATCATACTCAAGAACTCGTCAAGAACGACCTACGTTTCACGATTTCATACCATCATACATCATTCTCTTCAAAACTCTTAAAATCAATCAGATACACACACCAACATACATATTTTCATATCAAAATATCTATACACTTAACTGGTGGTTTCAAAATATTTAAAAAATACTTGTCTGATCTTCGAAGAATGGAATTAACTGGAACCTTGGTGACGATCTAGCCTTGCACGAGCGAAATCGAGGCACAATCAACTCTTCTTCTTCTTAGATTTTCAGAAATAAGAGAAATGGGAAAGGAGGAAGGAGTGGAAACTAGAGAGAGAAATAAGAAGATACAAAAGAAGACAAGATGGGGAAGGGAATTAAAGAGGGTGGGTGGAGCAGGTTCCACCACCACGATGATTTGACAATTCATTCTATTAGTCATCGAACCGAACTTTTAAAATTTTTTCCTCTCAATGATTAACATAAAACTATATCAATATTATACTCAAAATACTCGAAAAATAATTTTTTCCAACCTCTTTCATAGGCTAGTCTCATCCCTCAGTCCAGAATTAATTTCAAACCTAAAAACCTTAAATTATTGCAAAACAATAAAATATATCAGCCATATAGATAACATCAAATAATTAAATCACAAATTTAAACGTCATAAATAGATTGCATAGCCATTAAAATCATTTAAATCTTCGTAAGTGAGTATTGGAATTTTTGGACCTTACAGATATAATATGTAAAATATTAACTTTTAAGATTAAGAAAATATTTTTTATTGTTATTTATTTTCCTATGAAGAAAAACCATGACAATTTTATGAGATAATAAATTTTTAATTGTAATAAACAAAAGGATTCCAATTGGGTTTTTTTTAAGTAAATAGAAATTCTATAGTATAAGGAAAGTAATTAGAGGGTAATCTTGCCTATAAAACAATTATAATGATAAAGTGACGTGTTATTAATATTTTTTGGAGTGTATATAATTTTGGGATCACTAAATCCTTCTCCCTCGTAAACAAAGCGCCTGGAATTAATTCAAATTAAAACCCATTAAAAACTATTAAATAAGATGTATTCACATATTATTTCTAAAAGATATATGTAATTGACTAATTGTTGTAAATTTATGCTCAAAATAACAATACTATGAATCGTATTTTTTTTACAACATAAACTTAGGATATTTTTAGCAGAAACGTTGGTAAATAAAAATTAATTCTTGAATTTCATTTCGCAAGGTGAAGAAGTTTAAAATTTTTTATTAAAAATTTGAAATTTTGAGGAGAATTTTAAATGATAAATTTCAGCACCTAAAATTTTTTAATTGGATGTCTTTAATATACACATGATAAAAAGTTATGCTGATGTGAGTTTAGACTGAATGCATGTTCAAAATCGATTGTTATAGTTTTTCATCATATATTTTCTCCAAAAAAAAATATTACGAAATATTCTCGCAAACAAATTTTATCAGACAAATCTTCTAATTAAGTCACTCATAAAAAGCATGATATTTTATGTCAAAATATTACTTTTTATTGTAAATATAAACAAAGTTAACTCGTCTTCGTCTCGTCCCACAGATAAAAAAAAAAAATTAAACCATGTCATAAGATACTATTCTTTCATATACGAATTGAATTTTTATTTTAGTAAGTACATATTTCCTAATTTTCTTTTTTTTATTTAACGAAACATTTAAGACTATCATTAACATCAACAAATCACTATAAAACTTGTGTCATAGACAAAGCGGTGTTTTCATAATCGGATCGGTGATCAAATCGATCTATCTAAAAAAAATAATTCAACCGATCAAACCATTTTAACCGACGATCGATACAAAAAATCATTTACATAATATAATAAAAAATATATTTTGAATTTTAAAAACTCAAAAATATATATAAATAGAAAAATATATATATTTCTCATAGTTTGAAAGCTAAATAAATATGTAAATATATTTAAAATATCAATTATAGTTATAAATTATTCAAATAATGAATTGTTTAGTTTTTAAAAACCAAGAATTATTCAAATAATATTTTTAATGAAGAACAAATTTCAAATTATCATGCATATATATAAAAAATATCAAATTTAAAGTTTTTTTTAAATAAATTAATAATTTTTCAAAAAAAAATTAAAAAATTCGAAAAACCGATCCAACTTGTTTCCTCTTTCTTGACCGGTCCAACCGGTTCTTGACCGGTTTTGACCGGTTCTGACCAGTGAGACCTGTTTTCCGGTTCTTGGTGGAGTTCCGAACAGATCTAGCGACTGGTTCCCGGTCTAACCAGTCGGTCCCTTTCTAAAAACACTGAGACAAAGAACTTGGATGCACAATTGATCTGAATTTCACAAATCAAATAAAAACAAGCAGCTACAAAGACCAAAATGTGACAGAAAGTGATCATTGGTCAAACACAAAGTATAGCATGACCCACATTAAAATAAAAATAAGCTCAATCCCCTTCTCCCTCGTAAAAAAAGCACATGGAATTAATTAAAATTAAAACTCATAAAAAACTGTGAAATAGATGTTCCCAGTTTAGATGAAAGACTATTAAAAAGGGGAAAACAAAGTGTAATTTCCTTGCATTGTGATATAAGACTTGATTCATTTAGTACATTTTACGATGGCCATTGGTCTCCCCAAAATTCATACGCACAATACTTTTCCTAGCACTATCATCTTTCCTTAAAAGGTTCAGAGCTTTCTGAGATTCAATCACTGGAAAACAATACTCAATTGCAGGAACAACTTTTTGTTGAAGTAGAGGTTTCGGAACCTGAGCCAGATAGTCCAATAGCACACCTGTGGGCCCAACAGGGCCAAGTAGAGTTTTCTAGATCCAGGCCCAAAAGTCCAAGTAGTTTAGGGTTTAGGGTTCAGGGTTCAGGGTTTAGGTTTTATTTTTTTAAATAAAACACCGCTGGTAGCGAGGGGGGTTTAGGGTTTTAGGGTTTTTTTTAAAAAAAAAAAAAAACACCGCCGGAAACGAGGGGGTTAGGCAGTCCCCTACCAGTATATAAATGACGAAATGAAAACTGTGAAGGAATGGCAAACGGCTCCCTCACACAGCAATAAGTTCAAAATCAATACAACAAAATCTAAAAGAGATAAAAGGAAAAGCAACAAGACCACAAAGGTCGAGAGGAATAAAGCAGGAAACCTAATTAAGCTAACTGGCAGAACAAAGTCTGCAAGACAATCTCAATCAAGTCACCCAACCAGCTCAGAAGGGATCACCAGGATAGTGGGAAGTCATGGGAGAAAAGTCCACCATCTCAGCCACGGCAGTAGCAAAAACCTAGTGGGGTAGTCCAAAGTACTCAAACAGAGCCCAAGTACTCTCAACAGCAACACTGAGCTAAGCCAAAGAAACCAAGTGAGGCCAGAAAACCAAGGCCTATCAGAAATAAGACCCAAACAAAAACGGTCAGAAGTGGAGACATAAGATCAGGACAGCAACAATGACCAAGTGGAATACTCCGTAAGACTCGGAACATCCACAGCAGGAAACACCAGCAAAACCAAATGAGACCTGCAGCAAAATGCCACCAACACAGTAGCAAAATCCGTAGTAACCCAGTGGAGTACACCCAAGCACTCTGACAACCAACACCAGGCAGACCAAACGAGGCAAGTGAGGCCGGAGAACAGGCCAATCTCGAGTAAGATCCAAGCAAGAGCGGGTCACCAGGAGCAGAAGTAGAAACACACCCGTACACACACACACGCACCCTACATACTCACGCACCCTACAACACTCGCACAACACACCCGACAACACACACACACACACACACACAAATCACAAGGACACACACACACACCAACACACACCAAGGAAAGGACTCAACCACACATGACAATCACAAGCGGTCACAACCCAAAATGCATACACACCCACACACACGAAAAAAACCGCGATTCAAACAGAAGCAAAGAGAAGAAAAGGAAGCAAAACATAAAAGGAAAGCACAATGAAGCAAGATAAACCAAACAACGAAGCCCCCGTTTTTTTTTCGGAAGAGATTAAATTACAAAATGTGGGCATTCCCTGTAAGAAAACCACTTCTGAAAAAGGGCGTTTTATTTTTTTTTATTTTTTTTTTGGGGGGGGTGGGGAAGAACGAAATTCAGAAGAGGATCATCAACAGGATGTGGGCACTCCTTATGGAGACCCTAAGAAAATCTGCTTCTCAGGTAAGGAGTGCCTGAATTATCCGAACGAACCAACTGGGAGATCTGAGGAGGGAGAACATGACCAACCGTCATCAAGAGGCTCCTATGGGTATAACCATGAGAGGCCAAAGCATCCGCCACCGCATTTCCCTCGCGGTAAATATGTGAGATATAAAAGGGGCGGCCAGAAAGGAGGTTAAGGATACGGCTCACAATATGGTCTAAATACCACCGACAGCGCCGAGATTGGATAATATGAATGACCGTCTGAGAATCAGTCTCAATCCATAGAGGAAATAGAAGAAGATCAACGCAATTACGGACACCACGCCAGATATCCCAGAGTTCAGCTCGCGTGATGGACCCCTTGGCAATAAACTCCCTGAAAGAGAATCTGGTTTGACCCGAGGTATCCCTAAAAATCCCACCAGCAGAGGATTCCCCAGGATTACCACGAGAGCTCCCATCAACATTAAGTTTGAAACAATTGAGAGGAGGGCGCAACCAGTGGATGATAGCAGTTTTGTGGGTACGACGATAATCAAGATCAAGACCAATCCCACTAGAATGTCGAAAACCCGCCCAGAATTTGACTTGAATGATTCCGGCAAGATTCCCCAAGTGGAGGTACGAGAGGATGTGAAACTTAACAACCGGGCTATTGAGCGGCATATTCCGGTGTTTGGCATCATTCCGAGAAGTCCAAAGAAACCAGAGGATGAGGAAAGGGATGAATTCCCGGGTATGGCCGGAAGAGGACCAGTCAGTGTTCCTCTTCCAAGCACTAAGGAACATGTTCAGATCAGCGGATGCCGGAAGTTGGACCCGAAAAATGGAAGCAAAGAATGTCCAAACCTGTAGCGACCCTACCCGGATCCGCTACCTAATCAGAGTTAAGAGAATAATTAAACATGCATTAAATAAATCGCTGCGGAAAACTTAAATAAAAATAGACCGGCAGAATACAACCGGTTAAACCAATTCGATTTATACAACGAAATCGAATAAATAGCCTAAAGGCAAAACCTACAGCTAATCCTGCTGTCTTCACTGGTCACTGGCTACTCCAAGCTCCTGGTGCTCAATCCTGCACCTACACCTGCCCCGTCGAATGGGGTGTCCAGATACACATAAAAGACTGAACGTGAGCTCTAAGCTCAATACGAAAGCACTGGGTAAAACATACAAATATGATGCATGCAAATGATAGGGTATCCATATCTGGAATAACTGTATATAACTTCTCAGTAATGATGCCTAGGATAGGAGTGGTACAACCCGGGGAGCAAACCCTGCGTACACTGCTCATTCCTATAGGACGTGGACCGTGTCCCCCAGATGTTAACTACCCATGACCCGTCAGTCACTGAGCACTAGACATCAACCCTCCAGACAGGGCTGAGCGGCCCTACGTGGCTCATCTCAAAAGATGGATAGGCACAATATGATATGCACATGCTGCATAATAATATGACACATAAATGCAAAATATAAGCATGCAATACCCACTGGCTATCTCAGTCTGTACTTGCGTACCTTACTACAGGCAGTTTCTAGCAGTCCCGCTCTAGGTTCCAAGCCTATATCAACTCTACAATGCAAATACCCATGCATCAATAATTAAGCTCTAAAAGCCTAAACTAAGCTATTGCATACTCCTAAATAATTTTAGGAGACCATAGCTATACCTGCGTCCGTCGTCAGCCCGCTGATGAAAATTGCCTCAAATCTAGGCCAGAGCTCCGCCTCGACGCCTGGATCGCTATGCCACTTCCGGATTCCAAATAGGATGCCTAGCACTCCCTAGATCTGAGTTAGAAGGCCTAGTAATTGAGAGAGGAAAAGGAGAGGTGCGAGTTTCGGATCCTCCAAACTGGTTCGGATCCCCCGTTCCTGACTTCGGAGCCTCCGTTCCTGTTCGGAGCCTCCGATCCTGATCAGAAGTCCCATCAATGATGTCACCCATGACGCATTATCTTCGGAGCCTCCGATCTGAGTTCGGATCCTTCGATCTTTGGTTCGGATCCTCCGATCCAGTTCGGAGCCTCCAAACCATCCGAACCCTTGGAACCTTCCCGACCATTTTCGAGTGTCCTGAATCCATTTCTGGACTCCATTAACCCATTTGGAATTTCCTTAATCATGTTTTACTTAATCTAAACATGATTACTCGATTAATATGCTCATTAATCGCTAATTCTGGATACGGGTCACTACATTCTCCCCCTCTTAAAAGATTTCGTCCTCGAAATCTAAGGTAAAACCTCGAGAACGTACAAGAAACCCTTGCTCGAGTGTCTGGTCGAAATATCCTCCGACACACTCAGACTCCCGTCGAATTCTCTGCAATCTTAATTAACGCTGAACCGCATTAACATTCTTTCACTGAAGATTACTGCGCTACTGGTCGACAGTCGAACTTCCCTAGCGCTAGCGTATCGTAACACTGATACATATTTCACTTGGACCACGATCTTCCTGACCACGAAGGATACAATACCCGCTTGATCAATATCATCGTCCCAAAGAAATTTTAGACTAACGAAGACCAAGTCATGAACTGACTGGTTTACAACATTCGTCGAATTACTTATCGAATCTAACCATCTAATGGTTCCAAAAGTTCTCGGTGCTCAACACCTCTAGTTAGGAAACACTATTCTCAACACTGTGCCAACACAACAAAGCTCAAATTTCTCCCCAAGAGAATCTAGTTGACACAAGTCTATACTTCAACGTAGCTGCTCGCAATGTTCCCTAAACTGGTTACCCTCCCCACTCTCCCCGAAGCACAACTGGCCTCCCAAGGAATAATGGGAACTTAAACCATCATGTCTAGTACATTCTATTGTCCGCGTTTCTTAGTATAACCTCAACACTGTGCCCTGATGATAACTATCATCACATGCAATTCATGATGCTACGTCCTCTCCTAGCCATTGGCCTGCTGAAATCACGCATACATTGCAATAGAAGTTATTACACCTCTAATGATCTACATCACTTCACCCATAGGTTATTCACCCATGAATCTCAATCGTTGGACATCCTTCTGATAGTTATACATACTCGCAATCACTGTGCGCTCATCAAGACTAAGGCAAGCTCCCACCAATATGCTCGACTGGGACACTCCACAGTGCACAGACATATGGAAATGCTTCCTATCCCGTCTCGAAACTCGACAGTCATTGCACCTGGTATAACTCAACTCAGAGTCTCTGATAATACCATCAGCTCATACCAACCTCCCAAGGTTGAACATACTGATCCTGGAACTAAATCCAAACGGATTCTCAATAGTCAAATCGTTCCCTTGTCGAACGCATCAGTCTCAGCACTGAATGATCTAATTTGTCGATTCCCTAGTCAATCTTGGAAAATACTTGTGCTCGAAGTAACTTGCCACTCGATGCACATCCAAATATCGGTTACTGCTAACGCGCAATATTCTTGTCAAAACAATCCGCATAGTTGTGACTCACTGACTCGAAAGAACAATTTCGATCCGTCACGATCTTGCGAAATCTTCTATCCCAAAGGCAAACCTCGTTGGCTACTAAGTCAACCCTTGACTATCTCTGTCATTTCAGAGACATTGTTCATCACACGCTGGAAGATTAGTGACACATCCTGCTAGATCTCGAGGATCAGATCCTAGCTAATGTCACACAGATCAAACAACTGATGTCTCCTTGCTAATGTCCATTAGTATTCCCAACTACTCGTCGGATCCAACCACAACGGTACACATAGATGCCCTCACTTAATCAAAATGTCCGGTCAACAAGCTTCACTATTGTTGTTCAATTGAAAACTCTTACATGAAACAATAACATGATCGTTTCTTGACCTATTGCTATCACTAAGCAATTGATTAGATCAATATCAGCTTCTTTCTTAACAAGAATTCACTATACTGGAAACTACCAACTCCCTTGTTTGTCTCCACTGTCAAGTTAGCACCTAACTTGATCATACAAGTCCACTTGCAATCGTTCTCGATTACAGCAATCCCAGAAAATTCATCTCTGACGATCATTGAGACTAAATAACTCAAATCTTAGATTTTTCTGAGATGATATTCAGTACTCATCCCATAAGCATTTACTCGACAAAATACTATCCCAAGTATTTCTTAATTGCTACATCCTGATCAACCCTGATTGGCTCAACCAATCGAATTCGTCGATCTACTTAAGCTCACACTTATCAGATCAGACCATATCACCACTGATCTTCTAAACCTACATGGCTCGGTCAATAACTATGACTCAGCTGCCACAAAGAACCATTTCCAAACGGTATCAGATCACAGTACATAAGTAGTTTACTTGGCACAAGTCCTGCGCCTTTTCAGCACTACTAACCGTTGTTTCGTATCCTGAACTTAACCATCCTAACTCTGACAGAGTTACCCAATAACCACTAGTAGTCACTAGCACAGATCATGTGCCACCTTAGCACTACTAATCGTTGTCTTGTTCACCCAAGGCAAACATCAAGATAAACTAAGCCCATTTCCATCCCATGGAAAATCCTACGCTCAATCTCTGAAAATATCAGACAGTACTTAGCGCAACAACTGGACTCACTGTCCTTACCTCGTTCATTCAGAATGAACATCACGACTCGTCAAGTCCAAGAAGAATAACTAAAGAATCCCAAAGATTTCCACAATCTTCGGACACAATCTTGATTATATCTCTCGTTAAGATTGTGCAATAGTTCAAGACTAAGGTAGCTTACCTCAATAACCCACCTGGACAACCACCAAGGTTTTCACGGGTATAGGCCATGCTTCCCCACATCTTAATTAGTCATGTACAATCCCCAACATCTGATATAATCCCTCGCAGATGAAGTCATTCATCATGGAGTAGTCCTCGCATTCGAGTCAAAGTCTTAAAACAACATCCCATCCAAGTTCTTGGATGATTCCTATCACAGGGAAATTCTAACCACAACTCTGATGACAACCCCTAGTCATCGTTGGTAGAAATCCGTCCACCTACTAGATCCACACGTCTAGTAATAACCCAAATACTTATCTATTCAAGGTACACACTCGTCAAGGAAATCCCTCCATGACTGGTTCCCATAGTAGAACACTCAAACTATATCTCTGGAACACTAGATGATATCAAACCATCGATATCAAACCTGATATCTAATCCAAGGTCATACCCTGTCGTGACTGTCACCAAATCCCTAGACTGAGTAGCCTTCCCACCGCCATCTCCTGAAGCACAAAGGCTCCCAGATATCCTCTGAAGTACAAAGACTCCCAGTGTAATACTGGCATAGGGTCGCGCTCCATCACGTCTAGTCATGGTCATAGTCCACAACTCTCGGCATATACTGGACCTGGTATCCCGATTAAAACCTATCATCACAAGTCTCAACCTAACAAAGGTCAGATAGCCTACTGTTTCTCAAGGAAACAACTTAGAATGAAGCCCAACGTTCTAAACCGAACAATATCCTTAATGCCTCTAGATGAGTCCACTCATCGCTGGCACTAACATAGTCCATTGACTAACTAGGTCAAGCCTAGGAAAACGCCTTGACTAACCGCATGTCACACTGTCACAGTTGGCTCACCCAAATCACATGAGTTACCACAGTTGAACGCTAATCAACTAAACCCAATCCAAACTTCCACACAATCATGCAATCATCCACGAATTGCTGGATAAATAAAACATGTATCACTTATTTCAAGTTATGTACAATTCTCTTTATTACAATCTCATGTAATACATGCAGTATTCAAAATACAGTGAAATGTACAATATCAACTTGAAATGATACAACCAAAGTATGATGATTCATTACAACTGAAATAATGTTTAAAACTACAACGATACAGTATTTAAATCATTGTACTAGTCTTCGTTTCTTGAGCATGAATCTTCTAATCGACACACACATCGATACAAGCATACTCCGGACCAAGTTTATCTACATGTCCTCCTACAAAGAACTCTGGAGAAATGGCTCGTGATAGCTAACCAGCTATGCTCTGCGTCAGTGCATGTCAGTCGACCCCTTCTGCTCACAATCTACCATCAGCGTTCTTCTTGAATTCATATCATGCTTTTGAACATGAAGTTTCCCGTGTGCCTACCGAAAGTATCGATATCAGCATACCCGCAAAACCATGTACTGCATGAGGTTAAAGACCTCACGCTCGAAACCTGTCATGCTTTAGGCACTCGAGGCATTCTTTGGTGAAGGTCTATCTGAAAATCTCTCCAACTACTAGTGGAGAATCTTCAGAGTAGTGTCATCATGGTATGGACTGTACAGATGCAAGAATCAAGTGCGTCCCATCCAATGCTCTGCAACTGCCTCTGGCATACGGTACTCGATCCAAAACTAGGATCCACCTGAGTAGAAATCTCGAAAACTCGGACACGATCCATCACTCCTGTCCGCACTTGCTGGTATCCCATAAGACAAATCTTCAGAAATCCTGCCGATGATGATAGTCTCTGGGCAACTTAATCGCCGCATCATCACCTCTTCCAAGGTCTCATCCATCCTATAAGGATAACCAAAGTCTTATTACTATATCCCAAGTCTCTTGCATGCATATGCTCTGATACCAATAAATGTAGCGACCCTACCCGGATCCGCTACCTAATCAGAGTTAAGAGCATAATAACATGCATTAAATAAATCGTTGCGGAAGACTTAAATAAAAACAGACCGGCAGAATATAACCGGTTAAACCAATTTGATTTATACAACCAAATCGAATACATAGCCTAAAGGCAAAACCTACAGCTAATCCTGTTGTCTTCACTGGTCACTGGCTACTCCAAGCTCCTGGTGCTCAATCCTGCACCTACACCTGCCCCGTCGAATAGGGTGTCCAGATACACAGAAAAGACTGAACGTGAGCTCTAAGCTCAATACGAAAGCACTGGGTAAAATATACAAATATGATGCATGCAAATGATAGGGTATCCATATCTGGGATAACTGTATATAACTGCTCAGTAATGGCGCCTAGGATAGGAGTGGTACAACCCGGGGAGCAAACCCTGCGTACACTGCTCATTCCTACAGGACGTGGACCGTGTCCCCCAGATGCTAACTACCCATGACCCGTCAGTCACTGAGCACTAGACATCAACCATCCAGACAGGCCTGAACGGCCCTACGTGGCTCATCTCAAAAGATGGGCAGGCACAATATGATATGCACATGATGCATAATAATATGACACATAAATGCAACATATAAGCATGCAAAACCCACTGGCTATCTCAATCTGTACTTGCGTACCTTACTACAGGCAGTTCCTAGCAGTCCCGCTCTAGGTTCCAAGCCTATATCAACTCTACAATGCAAATACCCATGCATCAATAATTAAGCTCTAAAAGCCTTAACTAAGCTATTGCATACTCCTAAATAATTTCAGGAGACCATAGCTATACCTGCGTCCGTCGTCAGCCTGCTGATGACAATTGCCTCAAAACTAGGCCACAGCTCTGCCTCGACGCATGGATCGCTATGCCACTTCCGGATTCCCAATAGGATGCCTAGAACTCCCTAGATCTGAGTTAGAAGGCCTAGGAATTGAGAGAGGAAAAGGAGAGGTGCGAGTTGAAAATGAAATTTCGGACCTCTATTTATAGGCGAAGTTCGGGTCGTCCTAACTCGACTTCGGATCCTCCGAACTGGTTCGGATCCCCCGTTCCTGACTTCGGAGCCTCCGTTCCTGTTCGGAGCCTCCGATCCTGACTTCGGATCCTCTGAAGTCCCATCAATGATGTCACCCATGACGCATTATCTTCGGAGCCTCCGATCTGAGTTCGGAACTTCCGAACCCGTTCGGATCCTCCAATCTTTGGTTCGGATCCTCCGATCCAGTTCGGAGCCTCCTAACCCGGTTCGGAGCCTCCAAACCATCTGAACCCTCGGAACCTTCCCGACCATTTTCGAGTGTCCTGAATCCATTTCTGGACTCCGTTAACCCATTTGGAATTTCCTTAATCATGTTTTACTTAATCTAAACATGATTACTCGATTAATATACTCATTAATCGCTAATTCTGGATACGGGTCATTACAAAACCTCACGAGCAACAGGGCCCGAGATGAAAACATGCTCTAAGGATTCCTCCGACCTACAACAGAGGCAGCGAGAAGGGAAGGAGAAGCCTTGGGCATGCAGGACATCATCTAACAGGAGCCAGCGATGCCACAAATGCCAAAAGAAGAAAGACATAGTAGGGCGCTGGAGGCCGGAGGATGCTCCTAGAAGGGGCCCTTGGGCGGAGCATCTCCCAAGCAGAACGAGTAGAGAAACACCCATCATCGCTGCAAGAACAGATGATCAGGTCATCAGAAGGAGAAATGGGAACCTGAGAAATTTCAGCAGCCTGCTCAGAGCTGGCAACTGTTTGAAGAAGAACGATATCCCAAGAGCCATCTCTAAGGAAATGTGCAACGGGAAGGGACCGGTCCCCCTAGACTGGTGAACGATCCGCCAAAGAAGAGTGACCAAGCCAGATATCATCCCAAAAGGACACTACGCCATGGCCTATGCTCCAGCGAATCTCAGGTTCTGCCCAAGGGCGAGCACGCAGGAGACGACGCCAAGAAGGCGAGATGGAACCCCCTTCTTGAGTCCGAGAAGGGTGAGAGGAAGAGCAGTATTTGCTCTTCAAGAAATGAGCCCAAATATTGCCCCCTTGCCAGAAAAGAAACCAGAGCTTGATGGAGAAAGAGTCAACAAGGTCTTTTAGGCGGCGAAAGCCAAGGCCACCTTCAAGGATAGGAAAACAAGTTTTGGACCATTTAGCCCAGTGCCAGCGTTTGACACCTGGACCCGATCCCCAGAGAAAACTATTGAATGTGAGCTATAGAGATTCAAAAACCGCAAGAGGGGGCTGAATGACTTGGAAGAGATAAACAGGAAGGGAGAGAAGAACGCTACGGATCAGGGTGATACGACTACCAGGGGAAAGGGTACGAGTTTCCCATCCTTCCAGACGTTTCCTAACGGCCGAAAGTACAGGGTCAAAAAGACTCCTTTTGCGATTACCCCTAAAAAGGGAAACACCCAGGTAACAGATAGAAAGATCAGCAGAAACGAACCCCGTATCCCTAAGGATGCAGGCTCGTTGAGTAGGGGAAAAAGCGGGAGGTAAAACGATCTTAGAACAATTAATGAGCTGACCAAAGCAGTTCTCATAATGCCTAAGAAGCTCCATGAGTCTCCTAATGCTCGGCTTGCTCCCATTTGTGAATATGATGAGGTCATCAGCATATGTTAAGTGGGAGATCGGGACAGAACATCCCGAGCGAAACTGGAGGGAAGGGAACTGCTGGAAGGTATGAGAGAGGGAGCGGGAAAGGTACTCAGCACCCATGATGAATAACAGAGATGATAGAGGGTCACCCTGCCGAAGACCACGAGTAGAAGAAAAGAATCTCGAATTGGAACCATTAATGTTGATCGAGAATTTGAAATTAGAAATGCAGTCTCGAACCATTCGGATCAAGTGAGGAGAAAAGACAAAGTGGCGGAGGATGTCATGGAGAAAACCCCACTGAACTCGGTCATAAGCCTTGGCCATATCCAGCTTCAAGATGACATTATGTCCTCGAGAAGGGAGAGCCAAACTGTGGGTGAATTCTTGGGCCAAGAGCATATTGTCTGAGATGATACGGCCCGAAACAAAGCCGCTCTGATTAGGAGAGATGAGGCGGTCCGCAATACAGAGGAGGCGGCTGAACAACAGTTTGGAAATGATTTTGTCGGAAACGTTACAAAGGCTGATGGGGTGGAAGTCCTTCCAATCCTGAGCACCAACGATTTTCGGGATGAGAACAATCGTGGTGGCCGAAAAACTGTGGGACAGAGGAATGCCCTGAAAGAAATCGAGCACCGCATCGAAGACATCCTGCATAATGAAGTCCCAACAGTGCTGGTAGAAACAAGAGGAAAAGCCATCAAGACCGGAAAAACTATCCAACGGGATGGAGAAAACAATGGACCGAACCTCCTCCATGGAGGGAAGGGCGGAGATGTCCCAGTTATCCTCTTCCGAGATAACAGGGATGAAGTGGGCAAAGTCTGGCTAGGAATGAACAAAAGGATCTCCAGTGAGGAGATTTTCAAAGAAAGAGCACCTAGAGCGGCAGATGTCCTCGGGATTAGACAGACAGACGCCATACTCCCAGATGCGGAAAATCTTGTTAGTCACCCTTTTATTTTTGACCGCATTGTGGAAGAGTTTGGTATTCCTTTCCCCGTGAGCAAGCCAAGAACAGGATGCTTTCTGCTTCCAGAAATCCAACTCCATTTCAAAGATTTTAGCAAGGGAGGTGTTACAAGCTGAAAGGTGGGCCCAGGAGGTGTCCGAAGGATTGATCAGAACGGCGGCTTCAGCATCATGAACAACCTTTTCCGCCGCAGCAAGTTTCTCAAAAAGATTCCCAAACACCTCCTAATTCCACCATTTTAGGTGAAGTTTGAGACGTTTGAGCTTAGCGAAGAGTTTGTGCATGCCTCTTAGATCGCACGGAAGGTCCCAATTAAAACGGACTATCTGGAGGAAGCCAGGGTGGCGAGTCCACATATGCTGGAATCTGAAAGAGCTCGGACCACGAATCCCAGTAGGGGCAGATACCATGAGAGGGCAGTGATCAGAGATGGAGCGAACTAAGTTCTCCACCTTAATCGAAGAGAAGTGGGTAGACCAACTAGGAGAGACCAACACTCTATCTAGACGCTTCCAGATAGTGTTATTGGTCCAAGTGAATTGAGAGCCAACAAAACCCGGGTCAAGAAGAGAAGACTCAACAATAAAGTTATTGAAACTTTGAGATTCAATGTCTCGTAACTTTTGAACCGGTTGTCCGATTTTGATTCCGTAAATTATTCTGGAATCCTTACGACGAGGGCTTCGATCTTGTGTAAGTTTTATGTTATGTTATTTGGATTTCGAAATCAGTATGGACAGATATCAGATGTTGAGTTTTTGATTATGTTTATCGACGTTTATGCGATTCTATAGCGAAACCGGATTGATGAGTTTGTGTTATTTGTATCCAATCTTGATTCCAGCATGTTAATCGAGATTTATAGCTATTGAGATGATGATTTTAATGATATATCAGCTGGTTATTGATTTGAAATACATGTATGAGTTGGTTAGAAGTTAGAAATGGTTTCGGGATTACGTCGGTTACCGATTTTCAATCGCTACGCCGTTTAATCGATTTTTTGGACTGTTTTGATATTCGATAGCTAAGCTGAAACACTTATCTTGATGATGTGAATGTTATAGAATTTTATTCTTCAGTTTCAGTTGAGTTTGGAAGGCCAACAACTTGAGACAACGACTTTAAACCGAAGAAAGTGGATTGAGGTTTGAAATGCGATTGATTGACGATCTTATGATGTTTTCGACTCATTTTTGATACGATAGATTGGAATGAAGTTGATATATGTATTTTGGTTGTATCTTTCAAATTTGAAGAGTTCAGAATCAAAATAAACGAAGGTATAATGACGACATCATGAAGTAGGGATTTTGAAACTCAAGAACGACTATTTTTGAGTTGGCCCGCAAAAACCACATACTTGTTTATGTTTTTGATCTGATTGTGATGTTTTCGATCCATCTCAGGTAGTGGATCTTTAAATTTGAGTTGATATGATGCTATATTGAATTGATTCTATGCCAAAGTTGCTGTTAACCTTATTTGTGAGTCGGTTATGAACTCGTTAGATGGATATCCATGTATCAGTTATGAATCTTGATGCCCTCGAAGTTACGTGAATCATTTTGTATTTGAAGCGTTTATGTACTCTATTTGTTGAGTCGTGTTTTAAATAGAGTCGATATGATTTATTTAACGCTTTTTATATGTTGGTTATACTGAGAATTGTATCTCACCGGAATTTATCCGGCTGTTGTCTTGTTTTGTATGTGTGCATGACAACAGATGGTGTAGGAGCTAGTCATCGACGTCATTGACAGCTGGGAGAGAGTCTAGCACGTGAGGACTCGGGTTGTAGATGTATTTAGAAGCATGGTAGAACACTTAACATGATATATTGGAAGAACTTTGAAACAAGTTGTGTAATCTTATGTTTTGAGTAGTTTGTGATCTAGTTGAAGTTGTAAAAGCTAGTTTATTATGCTCAAGAATTGATTTATGAGTATATGTATGTTTATAGAAGTTATATCATGTTAGTATCTTTGATTGATGTTGTATTGTGCCAAGATTCAAGCCTTGACAGCAAAAACTTTTCTGCTGAATTTTTGGAAAATGTGTCGTGCTCGATCCGCAGAAGTTGGCGGAGTTAGCCAGCTCTGATTTTTCCAAAACAGAGAAGCTGAAAAATGTGCCGTGCTCGATCCGCAGAAGTTGGCGGATCTAGCCAGCCCTGATTTTTCCAAAACAGAGAAGCTGAAAAATATGCCTTGCTCGATCCGTAGAAGTTGGCGGATCTAGCCAGGTACTATTCAGAAAAAAAAAAATTTTTGAATTATTCTTTTTGAGTATTTGTTTTATATATGATTAATTGGTTTTAATTATTAATTGCCCTAAGATGAGATTAGCAACCCGAGGTCCCCACACTTACCCTTCCCAACATTTGGCTTCGGCCGTTGGGGCCTTGGATTTTTTCGATGAGAATAACACACGGAAGTGGAGTGCCCCAACATCTTGCAATCAGTGCAATAAGATGGGATCCTCTCATACACAACCTCAATCTCTTGCGTGTACTCACCCCACCCAACCCAGATCTGCTGAATTCTCTCCCTTAAAACATTCAGCTCCACACAGACACTGGCAAAAGCCCCTCTAGACACATTGTAGAGACCCTGCATGGTATCACCTACTAACTGGCAACTAATAGCATGCATTAAACTTAATACAGTAAAATAACTTAACAGAGTAAAACGTGCGGAAACATAACCATAATTTACATATCATCTTAGTAACATAATCCAGGCTTAAATCTGTAGTGATACAACCAAATCGAAATCTTAAACAGTAAACATTATACAGCTAAAACAAATCCTGTTGTATAAATTCCCCTGAAAAGCTCCGGCTCCCTAGTCCTGCCTCGAACTACCGGCTCCGTCCATCCTGCGACCTGCCCCATGGAATAGGGTGTCCAAGATAACAACTAGGACGTGAGCGCTAACTCCCAATACATAGACATGAGTAAACATATGTATATAATGCATGCAACATGATGACTGGTACAGGGTCATATGAAAAATCATGCTCAGAACCGGCGCCACATGAGTGCTGCCACCGCACGGATCAACCTCTGGGTGCAACCACACTCGTCTAGTACACCACAATAGACAGACATAAATGCCCCCGCCGTCGCGGTACTCTCAGTGACAGACTATCGAGTATAGAGCTGAGCGGCTCTATAGTCAGGTATAACAAGGTATAGGCTCAACGTGTATATGCACATGACATATGAGTATAGAAAGCGATAAATCATACATCATGCCATATAATAATGCCAAATAAATGCAACACATAAACATGTATACTCGCTGGCAATCACAGTCAATGTGTACGTACCTCTAGGCTAGTTCAAGTATAATAGGATCCTAGGTTCCAAGCCTATATTCAAAAGTTCACTGTATCACTACATAAATTCTATAAGCCTTAACTAAGCTAATAAGTACTCCCAAAACTTAAATAGATTCCCGGACCATACCTTCGTCCGTAGTTAGCCCTTTGAAGTCGCTAGTCCCGGATGACTATAACCACACCTTGGTTATTCTAGAACCTCTATTATAACCGATAGGGCCTTTAAGTGTATATCTCACACTATATAACTGAAGAAAGAAACTCGGGAATTCGTATTTAGAAATGAATCTGAGGAAGCCCTATTTATAGGCAAAATTCCCGGCCAGGATCGGAACTTCCGATCCGACGATCGGAGCTTCCGATCTGCCCTCCGTTCGACACTTGTCAAAAATCGCGGCTGAGTCATCGAGCATTGCTGGCAGCTGGAGATCGGAACTTCCGTTCCTGGATCGGAGCTTCCGATCTGAGTTCGGAGCTTCCGATCCGGCCCAAACTCAAAAGCCCAATAAACTCTGGAATCGGTTAATTACTAACCCTTAATCATGTTTAACATATTATTATCTTAAAATAAAATCTGGGTTACTACACACATCAACCGTATGCTCATCCACTCGAAGAGGATTGCCCAGGATTTTGGCAAGAGCATAAAAACTTTTCTTATTATAGAAGTGCAAGGGCAAATCAGGAAATCGAACCCATATAGGGGCAACAGGCGATTCCATATCGAACTTAAACTCCGAGGTCCACTTAAAAAATCGGATCCCAATCGGCCCCACATAGAGCATTCCGCGCATCCAGATGCGCGCATAATCCTCCTCACAAGAAAAAGTACATAATAAGTAACCACGGGGGAGGAATTTCAAGTTAAAAGGAGCCATAAAACCCAGCTTATAAAAAGCAGCATATATCGTAGAATTAGGGACAAAAGATCTATTCCCAGTAATCTTGCCCATCAAAGCAAATCAAAAAGGCTCAACAAGGGATTAAATTACCTCGTCCGGGAATCGAATACCCGGTTTCCCATTCAGAAAAGTTGGCTCTGGCAAATCATCCATCGAATTTATCAAATCTGCAAAGCTTTTCTTCACCGTACGAGGAGACGGTGGTGACAAAGTGTCTCGAAATGAAATCGAGAGCGAAACTGCAATTTTTGAAGCAGGGTTGACCAAAACGTCAACAGGGTTGACTCCAATTTTGACTGGTGGGTCAACAATTTTGACCAAGGGGTCTACAATGTTGACTTCTGAGTTGACTCGCTTAGCTCGGCCGATTAGGACCGGGTTGACTCGGGCGCGCTGCCTTAGACGCGGGCGCGCTGGTATTTGGGGGGCCTAGGCACGGGCACGCTGATGTCAGCGCGGGCGCGCGAGCCTCCTTTAAAAAAAAATATATTATTGGTTTCTTGTTTACATATCGCTTGTTCTGTGATATTATTTGATTAGAAACGAGGTCTCACATTAAGTGGTATCAGAGAGATAAGATTCTTGGTTGAACTAAAGTGAGCGGGTAGATCGAGAATGCGTGTAATGGCTCCTCGCATGTGTTTGAATTATTTTAACTGTGTACTTAATTCCATGCGAGCATGCTTTATTATTGAAATTATTGAATTACATGGTATTGTGATTTAATTTGTAAAGCATGATCTACTAGAGATATAACTGTTCCTGTTATCGACTGGTATCCGGTATTCCAAGCGGTTGTAAGGGCACTGATTGTAGCGATTGAGATATCTCGTGTCCTAACCTTTGATTATCAGATGGGTCCTCGTCGAGTGATAAACAGAAACACACCGCTAGTTATCCCTACGACTGAGCAAGCTAGGACTGAAGTTGATCAGTTGGATGCTTCAGCAATGCCTATGGAAACCTTGCTGAAGAGGTTTCAGTCGTTCAATCCGCCGTTATTGATGGGTTCAAAAAATCTAGTTGACTGTGAGAGTTGGTAGGATGATATTGATCAGCTGTTCGATTCCATTGATTACACAGATGACCGCAGAATCAGGTTAGTCATTCATCAGCTACGTGGGGTTGCTAAGAGCTGGTGGATCATGACAAAGAAAGCAATGGATAGTAGAGGTACGGAAGTTACTTGGACTCTTTTTAAATCTGAATTTTATAAGCGGTTTTTCCCTATCTCGTATCGCAAAGATAAGGGAGCAGAGTTTGCCAATCTGAGGCAAGGGAATCTGAACATTGAAGAGTACGTGGCTAAGTTCGATAGTCTGTTGCGTTTTGCACCGCTAATTGCCAGAGATGAAGAAGCTAAGGCAGATCAGTTCATCAATGGTTTGAACCCCGACGTCTTCACGTTGGTAAACACCAACAGGCCTAACAACTTTGCGGATTCCATGAATTACGCAAAGGGAGCAGAAGCAGGCTTGTGGAGGCAAAGAGGTAACCAGGTAGCACCTCAGCAACAGAGGCAGTATCAGAACCCACCATCTCAGTATCTGAATCAGCCACCGCAGCATCAGAACCAGCAGCAAAGGTATGAAGGTGGAAACAGTGGGGGAAACAGAAAAGATCAGTACAAAGCAAGAGGTAAACAGTTCAAGAGGCAGGGAACAGTTCTTCTAGTTCCAGTGGTTCGAAGAAATTCGGTTCTGGAGAGAGTTCTGGATCTTCATCCATGTACTGCAGCAAGTATGGGGGAAGACACTCACCGGATCGGTGTGTGGGAGTCTTCGGTAATTGTAACACCTGTCAGCAACTGGGACACTTCTCTAAGGAGTGCCCTCAGCGTAACAGAGATAGAGCTCAGAGTGGAAGTTCATCTCGACCTGCAGCTCAACATGAGAGGCAGTCTTCTGCAGTGCACTCTTTCCAGCCTCAGCAGCAGAACAGATAGGGAGGTAACTCTGAAAGAGTGGGTGCCCGGTGAGCCAACTTGTGGCTAAGGGCTTTGATGACTCTTTGTATAAACAATCTTTTGTTTAATATAATTTACACTTTTATTAATGGCAATGACTTTATCTTTCTTCATATTGTTATATTGTGATATACTATTGTTGTTTTGATAAAGACCTTGAATATACTATAGTGTATGTAAGATGTGGTAGCACATGGGGATGGCTATCATGAAACACATCTTATAGTCACTGTATATTCTAAACTGTTCCTAGTCGATTGAGCCGTCCAATAATAAGGATAAGGATCGCTCGAGTTTGAGACTAGCATTTGCGATGCAGAGTACCACGTTTCATTGGTAAGGAACATAGAGATGTTCGAAGCATGCAAATGGATATTCATATGATGAATGATCGAACTACCCTATCCGGACTTTCCAAGTGGTTATCACTTATCGAGTGGATAAAGTCCGCGGTTTTGGTTGTACACCATTAGTCCTTATTACTTGAAACATCATTGAGACTCTATATGCTAGTACTGTGATTTGACTCGTTTACCGACTCTATTGGGGTCATCAGGTGTCGGGATTGGGTACAGTTATGACACATATAGGAGTCGATGCTTTGTTGTCAAGGATTCACCACATACTTGCGAGTGTGGATATCCTATGCGATCTGAGGAGATATTAGTGTGAAGAATCTCTGGCCAGAGTACTTGATGTGTTTTAAGAAATGGTTTCTTAGTAACACATGCGATGCCACTATTTGATCTTCAAGATGTATTGCATAGTTATCGAATCTCGAACGACTCTCGATATACCAATGGTTGTTGATTCGATCGGGATATATGGATGAAGGGACCGTACTGTACGCTAACCAAAATCTATTGGTTCTTGCAGGAACTATCAGTGATACCTAGGGAATCATGGGGCGATGTTGCTAGGCGCTCTTACCATGATTCGATGGGCAAGTCGGAAATTGTTGTTCCGAGTCACAAGGAGTTGTGAGCCCACGGCTAGCTGTATTCCTGAACCATTGAGGGTCACACAGAGTAATGGATTTTTAATCCCCGTTGAGATAGTTAAATTTAAAGAGTTAAATTTAATGAACAAAGAAGTTGGACTTCTTAATTATGAGTAGAGGAGTAAGATTTCCTAAAATGACATAGGGATGGGCATTTTTGGAAATCACTGAATTCGGATTCAGAAAAATTTATCTTTACTTTAAAAGGTGCAGAAATGGTTTCTGTGCACATTGGTGAAATCGGTTTATCAATCGGAGTCACGATGAATTTTATATTAATTTCTGAACATGCGGGCTTTGCTTGTCGGGCTTGAACTTATGACTAATGGGCCCTAAGCTGTTAGTGGCCTACATTATAAATAAGTTATTGCAGTACAGAAATTACACACAACAGGTCACAATTTTCGAAAACCCTAGTATTTTTTCTCTCAATAGTGGCCGCCCCCTTTCTCCCCTATGCTCGGAAAATCCAGTCTGTGAATTTTGAATTGCAGTCTGGTTTAACGGATCAAATTCGTTAATATCTTCGTAGAAACTTCTGATAGATTTTCTAGTGCAATCTATCAGAGGGATTAAATATCCGTTCGTGGACCTGATTGAAGAACAGTTCGTCCATCAGTTTCAGGGATATAAAACAAGAGCAGAGCAATCTGTTGGTGTCCAAAAATCTCGATTCGAGATTAAAGGTAAAAATTTATAATCGTTATTTAATTTTTACACACACACAATTTAATCGTAAGGTTGATACCCATTATGGAATCGTTCCATATAAAATTTTTAAAACTTCCGCTGCACCGGGTATCAATCCTGATTGATCTGATCGCCGCGTTCTCCAACAGTGGTATCAAAGCCAGGTTGCTCAGATCAAGCGATTAAATTAATCGATTGTACAAAAATTTTTAAGCCTCGGTTTTTGAAACAAAATAAATATTTTAAAAATAAAAAAAAAAAATTTCCGGGCAAAAACACGGGCAGCGTACGGCGCTGCCCTAGGGGCAGCCGGGCTGCCCGGCCCGAGCACTAGGGCGCGCGGGCAGCCCGGGAATGTCCCGGGCGGCCCGCGGAAAAATTAATTATTAATTTTAAATTAAATTTTAATATGTTAAAATTCTATTTTTGGTCCGATCAAAAATTGTTTTTGATTGGTCCACGAGGCGTCGGATCGAATTGTTCGAGTCCGAAAATTTTAAAATTGATTTTTGGATAAATTTGAATATTTGGAAAATTTAAATATTTTATCCGTTAAATTGAATTTTGAAATTAATTATTTTTGGTACAATTGATGATAAGATATGATCTTATGGATATATTCAGTAAAATATGATTTTATGTATAAAATTGGATTTTATAGATAAAATATGATTTTATTTGATAAAAAGATAAAATATGATTTTGTATGTAAAATAAGATTTTATATATGGAATATGATTTTATCCTTTTAAATTTAAATTGCCATTGCATGTTATCCAATAAATTAATTTTGAATTAAATGTTATTGGATAAGGATGATCGATTGCCATGACCAATTTTTTAGGTGTATGTTAGGAATTTACATTTGTTTTTATTGTTGTTGGATTTATTAATGGGCCTGGTTTATGGCCCAATATGAATTGTCATATGTAATAAAAGTGGGCTTGGTTTATGGCCTGTTCCCACCCCTTAAAAATGTATCCCCTACTTGTCATTGTTATTTATTGTAAATACATTAGATTTAGTGGGAGATGAAGATTTGAAGACGGTGGTGGGCCCAGCAGACAATAAAGACAGAAGAAATGTAAATTGGAAGCTCAATGTAATAGGATTGCATTGCATACTGCATATTACCTAGGATTGGACTAAGACTCGTGATTGGCAACCACAGGTCGATTAGAAATGGAATCGATCATCCTATATAATATGTGATATTATAGTTGTATGCATGTTTTAGACAAAATTGTGTGAATCCGACAAGCATACAAAATTTTAAAAATGATGAGGCAAATTTTCATAATTAAAATCCCTCATTTTAAATATGATTTAAAATTGATATCAAGATAAATAAAGGAAATTTAAATTTGTTTAAATGTTCCTACCTTCCATCAACGATCAATGTATGAGATGCTACCCGCGGATACGGTCCGGCTCATATTATTGGGGGGCCCGTTCGTCGGAAAGCTGTACATTGGATCGACACATGTTGTAAGTTGGGTGGAACTCCCATGAGATCGGCTCATATTATTGGGGGATCCACATGGCGACCGTCCATCACAACTTAATATTGATGGGTCATCTTGACATGTCATAATAAACGGCGTCAATTATTGGGCCCTTATTGGACATGAGGTAAAAATGTGGAGGTTGCTTTGGAAGCAATTGGGCTCTACCTTTTGAAAATTATGGTTGGCTGATATTATTCGGGACCATAGATTGTCAATTGGACTCCATGTTCTCACTAAGGAAAACAGTTTCCCGTTTTCACTAGAGGGTAGTGAAATCGTTAAAATAGTGGGAGTGAGATTCATAAAATAAATTTCTCCTATTTTATGTCTTAGTAAATTAATTAAACAATCACCGATAATTGTCTGTTTCATCTCAGTATATCATTATGATGAATCTTCGTAATCCACATGTCTCAATTCTCCAACAAAACAAACTTACTGGCGCAAACAATACAGAATGATTCCATAAGTTAAGATTGTCCTAAGTTCGGAAAAGATTTTCTAAGTGTTAGAAAAGTCTTCTCCGAAAACAGCCCTGACTGATGTAACTGCCGAAAGGTTGGCCGAACTAGAGAAATGGTTGGACCATGATCTCAAGGCCAAATGTTACATGCAAAATTGGACAAGTCTAAACAAATTTGCCATCACTGCAAGAAACCCGGTCATTGGAAACGTAACTTCAAGGAATACCTCGAGCAGTTGCGAACTGCAAAGGGTATGTTTTATATTGAAATAAATGTTTTTCTTAATACTACTTCTTGGGTATTGGATACCAAATGTAGATCTCATATTTTGCAATGAGTTGCAAATGATGACAAGAAGTAATAGGCTAAGGATGGGTGAGACCCAGTCAAGGCTCGGGAATGGTTCCAGAGTCAAATCCATAGCTATGGGAAATATTTATTTAATTTTGCAGAACGATTTTAAGTTACTTTTGAGAGATGTTTTATTTGTTCCAGATTTGATTAAAAACATTATTTCTGTTTCTATGCTTGATAGAGATGGTTATTCTTGCAATTTTGTGAATGAGATTTGCAATATTTATAAGAATGAAGGTTTTATTGGAAATGGACAACTTGAAAACGATCTATATAACTTAAAACTAAAAGACGTTTCAATAAATTATGTTGATAAACCGGCAACAACAAACAAAAGGAAAATCGATAGCCAAAACCAGGCAAACCTTTGGCACGCTAGGCTAGGTCATATTTCCTCAAGGAGGATGAACAAGCTAGTGGGAGAGGGCATGTTTGATATGTCTGATATTAACTCTTTACCTACTTGTGAATCCTGCCTAAAAGGAAAAATGACTAAATCTCCTTTTAAGGGGAAACCTGAGCGTAGTCAAAATCTGTTGGATTTGATCCATACAGATGTTTGTGGTCCATTTATAATTGGTACTCAATATGGCCACACCTACTTCATTACCTTTACTGATGATTATTCTAGGTATGGGTATTTATATTTAATGAAATATAAGTCTGAAGCATTTGAAAAGTTCAAAGAATTCAAGGCTGAAGTAGAAAACAAGTTAGGTAAAAGTATTAAAGCACTTTGATCGGATCGAGGTGGAGAATACTTAAGTACCGAGTTTTTGGACTATCTGAAAGAGAATGGGATTCTCTCTCAGTGGACTCCTCCTATGACACCTCAGCTTAATGGTGTATCGGAGCGTCGTAATCGAACTTTGTTGGACATGGTTCGATCCATGATGAGCTTCACTGAGCTTCCACCTTCGTTTTGGGGCTACGCGCTTGAAACGGCGGTATTGTTGTTGAACAACGCCCACACCAAAGCAGTGGACAAAACACCATACGAGTTATGGAATGGCAAAGCTCCTAAGTATTCGTAATTGAGGATTTGGGGATTTCCTGCTTACGTGAAGCAGACAGTGGGAGATAAGTTGGATAGTCGATCCACCTTATGTTATTTTGTAGGGTATCCGAAGAATTCAATCGGATATTATTTCTATCATCCTGCTAAAACAAAGGTGTTTGTTTCAAGGAATGCCACCTTCTTGGAGAAGGAGTTCTTATTGGATAAGAAAGGCGAGATGATGGAACTCGAAGAAATTCGAGAAGAACCCGAAATACAAAATAATGATCCTACACCTCAGGAACCATTGATAGACACGCCTATACCTAGAAGATCCGAGAGGACTTCTAGACCTCCTATTCGATATGGTCTTCTTCTTGAAGGGGATCAAGATGAACCCGATGTTGGATGTGATCCAAGAAACTTCAAGGAAGCAATTTCTGATGAGGATTCAAATTTATGGCTTGAAGCTATGCAGTCGGAAATAGATTCGATGCATACAAAACAAGTTTGGTCTTTAGTAGATCCTCCCGATGGAATTGTTCCAATAGGGTGTAAATGGATCTACAAGAGAAAGCTTGGGCCTGATGGTAAGGTATTGACCTACAAGGCGCGATTGGTGGCGAAAGGTTATACTCAAAGACAAGGAGTTGACTATGATGAAACCTTTTCACCAGTTGCAATGTTCAAGTCCATAAGAATCCTTATTGCCATAGCTGCTTGGTATGACTATGAGATATGACAAATGGATGTGAAGACTGCTTTTCTTAATGGAGACATTAAGGAAGAAATCTATATGAAGCAGCCTGAGGGGTACACATCCATGGGAAGCGAGCATAAGGTATGCAAGCTTCAGAGATCAATTTATGGTCTAAAACAAGTATCAAGAAGTTGGAACCAGAAATTTGATGAAACAATAAAGGATTTTGGTTTCATCAAGAATCCGGAGGAACCATGCGTGTACAAGAAAGTAATTAAGGATGCTGTGACATTCTTAGTACTTTATGTTGATGACATCCTACTCATTGGGAATGACGTAGGGATGTTGCAGTCAACAAAGATATGGTTATCAGGTAGATTCTCGATGAAGGATTTGGGTGAGGCATCCTATATTCTGGGGATACAGATCTATAGAGATAGATCTAAGAGAATGATAGGACTCACTCAATCAACCTACATCGACACCATATTGAAACGGTTTTCAATGGATGGGTCCAAGAGAGGACATCTACCCATGTGTCATGGAGTTTCTCTATCCAGGTCTATGTGTCCCAAGACTGATGAAGAGATAGAGAAAATGACACATGTACCATATGCGTCACCCATAGGTAGTATCATGTATGGGATGATATCTACCAGACCGGATGTAGCATTTGCTCTGAGTGTCACGAGCAGATATCAAGCTAATCCCGGTCAAATGCATTGGAAAGCCGTGAAGGACATTCTTAAGTACTTACGAAGGACTAAGAATATGTTCATGGTATATGGAGGAAGAGAACTAAAATTGGAAGGCTATACCGACTCTAGCTTCCAAAGTGACGTGGATGACTCGAAGTCAACCTCTGGATTTGTGTTCATGCTCAATGGCGGTGCCGTCTCTTGGAAGAGTTCCAAGCAGGACACCACAGCGGATTCCACCACTGAGGCAGAATACATTGCAGCATCAGCTGCTGCTAAGGAGGCCGTTTGGATGAGGAATTTCGTCCAAGAGTTGGGCGTTATTCCGGAAGTTTTTGGTCCAGTCCCGGTGTACTGTGACAACACGGGTGCCATTGCTCAGGCAAAGGAACCAAGGTCTCATCAAAGATCCAAACACGTACTGAGGAAATACCACATCATCCGGGAGATTGTGGAAAGAGGAGACATCACTGTCGAAAGAGTGGCCTCTGCAGACAATATCGCTGATCCACTTACTAAGCCCTTGCCAGGACCATTATTTGACAAACATCACGAAGCAATGGGTCTACGTAGTATGACTAGTTGGCTATAGGGCAAGTGGGAGATTGAAAGAGTGGGTGCCCGGTGAGCCAACTTGTGGCTAAGGGCTTTGATGACTCTTTGTATAAACAATCTTTTGTTTAATATAATTTACACTTTTATTAATGGCAATGACTTTATATTTCTTCATATTTTTATATTGTGATATACTATTGTTGTTTTGATAAAGACCTTGAATATACTATAGTGTATGTAAGATGTGGTAGCACATGGGGATGGCTATCATGAAACACATCTTATAGTCACTGTATATTCTAAACTGTTCCTAGTCGATTGAGCCGTCCAATAATAAGGATAAGGATCGCTCGAGTTTGAAACTAGCATTTGCGATGCAGAGTACCACGTTTCATTGGTAAGGAACATAGAGATGTTCGAAGCATGCAAATGGATATTCATATGATGAATGATCGAACTACCCTATCCGGACTTTCCAAGTGGTTATCACTTATCGAGTGGATAAAGTCCGCGGTTTTGGTTGTACACCATTAGTCCTTATTACTTGAAACATCATTGAGACTCTATATGCTAGTACTGTGCTTTGACTCGTTTACCGACTCTATTGGGGTCATCAGGTGTCGGGATTGGGTACAGTTACGACACATATAGGAGTCGATGCTTTGTTGTCAAGGATTCACCACATACTTGCGAGTGTGGATATCTTATGCGATCTGAGGAGATATTAGTGTGACGAATCTCTGGCCAGAGTACATGATGTGTTTTAAGAAATGGTTTCTTAGTAACACATGCGATGTCACTATTTGATCTTCAAGATGTATTGCATAGTTATCGAATCTCTAACGACTCTCGATATACCAATGGTTGTTGATTCGATCGGGATATATGGATGAAGGGACCGTACTGTACGCTAACCAAAATCTATTGGTTCTTGTAGGCACTATCAGTGATACCTAGGGAATCATGGGGCGATGTTGCTAGGCGCTCTTACCATGATTCGATGGGCAAGTCGAAAATTGTTGTTTCGAGTCACAAGAAGTTGTGAGCCCACGGCTAGCTGTATCCCTGAACCATTGAGGGTTACACAGAGTAATGGATTTTTAATCCCCGTTGAGATAGTTAAATTTAAAGAGTTAAATTTAATGAACAAAGAAGTTGGACTTCTTAATTATGAGTAGAGGAGTAAGATTTCCTAAAATGACATAGGGATGGGCATTTTTGGAAATCACTGAATTCGGATTCAGAAAAATTTATCTTGACTTTAAAAGGTGCAGAAATGGTTTCTGTGCACATTGGTGAAATCGGTTTATCAATCGGAGTCACGATGAACTTTATATTAATTTCTGAACATGCGGGCTTTGCTTGTCGGGCTTGAACTTATGACTAATGGACCCTAAGCTGTTAGTGGCCTACATTATAAATAAGTTATTGCAGTACAGAAATTACACACAACAGGTCACAATTTTCGAAAACCCTAGTATTTTTTCTCTCAATAGTGGCCGCCCCCTTTCTCCCCTCTGCTCGGAAAATCCAGTCTGTGAATTTTGAATTGCAGTCTGGTTTAACGGATAAAATTCGTTAATCTCTTCGTAGAAACTTCTGATAGATTTTCTAGTGCAATCTATCAGAGGGATTAAATATCCGTTCGTGGACCTGATTGAAGAACAGTTTGTCCATCAGTTCCAGGGATATACAACAAGAGCAGAGCAATCTGTTGGTGTCCAAAAATCTCGATTCGAGATTAAAGGTAAAAATTTATAATCGTTATTTAATTTTTACACACACACAATTTAATCGTAAGGTTGATACCCATTATGGAATCGTTCCATATAAAATTTTTAAAACTTCCGCTGCACCGGGTATCAATCCTGATTGATCTGATCGCCGCGTTCTCCAACAAACTCTAGTGCGAACCAGCCTCCGAGACAGCAGGCACGAGTCTTTGCTTTGACAGAGGATCAGGCTCAGGCAGCACCTGACGATGTTATAGCAGGTAACTGTTCGATTTTTGGTTATTTTGTTCATGTTTTGATAGATACAGGTGCTTCCCATTCCTTTATCACTAAGAAATTTGCGTTATTGCATGCTTTTCCAACTGAATTGTTGCCTACAGTAGTACCTGTTACTTCACCTTTGGGTGGAGGAATTGTTTCTGTCAGACTAGTCAGGAACTGTGAACTTTGTTTTGAGGGGAATTTGTTAGAATTCGACTGTATTGTGCTTGGGTTGTCAGATTTTGATTGTATTGTCGGTATAGATTCTTTGACAAAGTATAGGGCAACTGTTGATTGTTTTCTGAAGGTTGTCAGGTTCAGACCTGAAATGGCAGACGAGTGTAAATTCTTTGGTAAGGGTTCTCGATCTAGAATTCCTTTGATTTCAGTGTTATCTATGACTCGTTTGTTACAGAGAGGTGCAGAAGGATTTTTGGTTTATGCGGTTCATGTACTGAAATCTAGCCCAGCTTTGGTTGACTTACAGTGGTTAGAGATTTTGCTGATGTGTTTCCGGAAGATGTTCCTGGATTCCCACCTATTCGAGAGATCAAATTCAACATCGATTTGGTGCCAGGTACTCAACCTATTTCAAAGGCTCCTTATCGTATGGCACTTATTGAATTGAGAGAGTTGAAGGAGCAGCTTGAGGATTTGATTGCCAAGGGATACATCAGACCTAGTGTATTGCCTTGGGGTGCTCCTGTGCTTTTTGTTCGGAAGAATGATGGTTCTATGCGGCTCTGTATCGACTACCGCCAATTGAATCAGGCTACAGTTAAGAACAGGTATCCTTTACCCCGTATAGATGACCTTTTTGATCAACTGCAGGGTTCTTCTGTCTACTCTAAGATTGATCTGAGTTCAGGTTATCACCAGTTGAGAGTGCGAGAGGAAGACATTCCTAAGACCGCATTCAGAACGAGGTATGGTCATTTTGAGTTTATAGTCATGCCGTTCGGTTTGACTAACGCTCCAGTGATTTTTATGGGTTTGATGAACCGTATCTTTCAGCGTTATTTAGATGAGTTCGTCATTATCTTTATTGATGATATTCTTATCTACTCGAAGAACCGTATTGACCATGCAGAGCACTTGAGGACCGTACTACAGATTTTGCGAGTTGAGTAGTTGTTTGCCAAGCTGTCTAAGTGTGAATTCTGGTTAGATCGAGTTGTCTTTCTCGGTCACATTATTTTTGAAGATGGGATTTCTGTCGATCCCAGCAAGATTGAAGCGGTTATGAATTGGCCTAGACCTACTTCAGTGCCGGAGATCCGAAGCTTCATGGGTTAAGCTGGTTATTACCGTCGTTTCATCGAGGGTTTCTCGTCTATTGTCAAGCCAATTACCCAGCTGACTCAGAAGAATGTGCCTTTTGTCTGGACTGCAGATTGTGAGGCTAGCTTTGTTGATCTGAAGAGGAGACTGACTAGTGCTTCGATTCTTTCTATTCCGAAGGGTACTGGAGGTTTCACAGTCTATTGTGATGCTTCTAATCGAGTCTTGGGTTGTGTTCTTATGCAGCATAAGCATGTGATAGCGTATGCATCGAGACAGCTAAAACCGCATGAGACTCTTTATCCGGTTCATGATCTTGAACTAGCTGCGATCGTCTTTGCTCTGAAGATCTGGCGTCACTATCTGTATGGTGAGTCTTTCGAGATCTTTTCTGACCATAAGAGCCTTAAGTACTTGTTTTCACAGGCAGAGCTGAATATGAGATAGAGAAGATGGTTAGACCTGTTGAAGGATTTTGACTGTGAAATCAAGTATTATCCGGGAAAGTCGAATGCAGTTGCAGATGCCTTGAACCAAAAGCTTTGTTCTTTATCTCTTTCTACTATTGGTGTTTCTCAGTTGATCGATGATTGTTGCACTTCTGGTTTAGAGTTTGAAATAGATAGGGAGACTATCAGAGTGTTTGCTATTCAAGCCGAACCGGAGTTGTTTGTTGCAATCAGAGAAGCACAAAAGTCTGAGCCGAGCATTCAGGTTTCAGTAGAGAAAGTCAGATCTGGGCATCAGTCTGAATTCCAGGTTAGAGATGATGTTTTGTTTGTGAATAACCGCGTTGTTGTGCCTGATATTTCGGAGTTGAGACAGCGTATTCTCCGAGAGGCTCATTGCAGTCGGTTTAGTATTCATCCTAGAGGTCGTAAGATGTACAACGATCTGAAGATTCAATTTTGGTGGAGGAGAATGAAGAGCAACGTAGTGAGGTTTGTATCATGGTGTTTGAATTGTCAGCAGGTAAAAGAAGAGCGGAAGCGACCAGGAGGTCTGTTGCACAGTCTATCTGTTCCTGAATGGAAATGGGATCACATTTCCATGGATTTCGTCAAGAAGCTACCACGATCCGTTCGAGGATGCGATGCCATTTGGGTAGTGATCGACCGATTGACGAAGTCTGCGTGCTTTATTCCGTACAGGATGACATATCGTCATGATAAGATGGCTGAGTTGTACGTTAGCAATGTTGTGAGATTGCATGGGGTGCCGAAGTCGATCGTTTCAGACCGAGACCCTAGATTCACTTCGCACTTCTGGCACAGTCTTTAGGAGGCACTTGGTACTCGATTGCATCTGAGTACAGCTTATCATCCTCAGACTGATGGACAGTTAGAGCGGACTATCCAGACGTTAGAGGATATGCTGCGAGCGGTAGTGCTAGACTTTGGAACTAGTTGGCAGGATTCTTTGCCTCTTGTCGAGTTTTCTTACAACAATAGCTTCCAAGCGAGTATCGGTATGGCGCCTTTTGAGGCTTTGTATGGTAGAAAGTGCCGATCTCCGTTGTTTTGGGATGATTTGTCCGAGTCACCAGATTTGGGACCGGAGATGCTTAGTGATATGGCAGAGCAGGTTAAGATCATTCAGACCAGAATGAAGTCAGCTCAAGATAGACAGGAAAAGTATGCGAATGTCAGGCGTAGACCTCTGAGTTTTGATCAGGGAGACCGAGTCTTTCTGAAGATTTCAACTTTCAGAGGCACTGTCAGATTCGGTAAGAGAGGAAAGTTATCTCCGAGATTCATCGGGCCGTACGAGATTCTCGAGAAGATAGGCGATCTTGCCTACAGACTTGCACTTCCTCCGTCTTTATCTGGTATTCATGACATTTTTCACGTCTCTATGCTGCGAAAGTATCAACAAGATATTTCTCATATCCTTCAGCCTGACAAAGCCGAGTTAGATGAGACTCTGAGCTACTTTGAGCGACCAATTCAGATCCTTGATCGGAAGGAGAAACAACTCAAAACCAAGTCGATCCCGTTAGTGAAAGTGCAATGGAGCCGTCATGGCGTCGAGGAAGCGACTTGGGAGACAGAATCTGACATGAGACATTGATTTTCGGAGTTATTCGGATGACGTGAGTTCTTCTTACTGTCTTTACTTCTTTATTCTATCTTATGAGTTATGGTTCTTGTTGATTTTGAGGACGAAATCTCTTCTTAGTGGGGGAGAATTGTAACACCCCGTTTTTTTCTTAAATGAGTTTATTTGAGTAAATCGGAGATTACAGAGTTCACGAGCCGACTTGATTTTGATCAGGGTCCTTTTTGCAAAAATTGGATTTTTCATGGACTAAAACGCAAATTGTGTATTTTATATATTATCTACTCTTAGAATTTTTTTGAAAAAGTCTCCTCTTCCTCCCCAAACCGTGAAGCACCATTTAAGCTTGGGGAAACGCCTTTCAAGCTTTTCCAATCTCGGTTTCCGGTCGATCCGTCCGTTAGAAATTAATTCTGAAGGCAGATTATCGATCACTGAAGTGAGAGCTCTGTTATATTGTAAGTATTTCTCCGATCGGATATGTTTTGTTTTTCGAAGGTTGTTAGAATCGATTTAGATTTTAGTATGTTGTTCTAGACAGAGTTCTGATCGTTTATTATCTGTCGGTTTTGAATTAGAGCGACGTTCGGATTTCTTATGATTTTTGGAAGCCATTTTCGAAAACTTGGATTTTGAGATTGATGGGTTTGCTTTGTTATTGTTGTTTTGGGTATTGATATGAGGTTATATCAGTATTGAACTACTGTCTGCGTTTTCGGTTTGTTCAGTTTATAGCCGTTATGCCGTCGGTTTGAGTTTTGGGTTTTCGAATCGTTTTTGTATTGATTGAAGCCTTGTCTTGTGAGTGATCATGGTTGTTGATCAACTCATGCATTCGTACAGATTCGTTGGAGTTTTTCGAGCCCTGTGTTAGCAGCATTGTTCGTCGAGAGTTGGACGAAGAACGGTAAAGAAAATTCCTTGAACCATTGTTTGTTTTTTAGGTTGTATAGTTGTTGATACAATCTTTTGTTGTAGCTTGTCCGGAGTTGGATCTACGACATTGAAAGGTAAAAGCAGTCATCGTAGCGGGATAGCATACTCGGGACAGTTGGTTCTCGAGTTTCCCTTAAAATCACATATTGCATCGATACTGGTTCTAGTTTATGGAACCTGTATTTTGTTGATTATTTGAATGAATTATATGGCTAAGTTCCTTTGTTCCCATATGCATTCATATTGAGCCAGCACTATTGTTTCGATGGGCAGAACAACCCTTTTGTTAGACGTTTGGGAGCTATAGTCGAGTGGCCTAGGACGTAGTCGTTGCGGCTAGTGCTAGCATACTCATTATAGTTGCTCAAATTCTAGAGGAGTGGGATACGTGGCACCACCTCGATTGGGAGATTTGGTGAGTCGTCACGTGATCTCATCCTCGGAATCTCAAAAGCACAGCAGCAATCCTTTGTTTATCAGATTTGATATCCTGGTTTAAACACATGCATTTCATTACGTTGTTATTGATTGTGTTGTTGTCTTTAAAGCATGGTTATTGTTGTATTACTTGATATGTTGCTTTTACTGGGATTATCATTCTCACCGGTTATCCGGCTGTTGCTTTGTTTTGTATGTGTACTTGGCAACAGGAAGGACATGATCAAGTCAGCATAGACATGGTTAGCGTCCAGAGCAAGAGATAGAAGTGAGACTCGTTTAGAAGTCGAATCAGCATGTCAACCTAGTTATGTTTTGCGAACATGTTTAGTCATTCGAACTTCTCGTAATTGTTTTGTAAGCAAGAAATGATGTAGGTACTACCGTATTGAATGTTTCTCTTCCCTAAACCTTTCTTGTATTGTTTTGGCATGTCAAATACTCTTAATGCAAGTGTTTAGGTTTTTATTGAGTTTATTTCAGTGCCTTCACTTTTCTGGGTGAGGGGACGGCGTGGGCGTGCGTCCTCCTTGCAAGGTATGGGCGCGGGCGCTCTTACTTAGAGCGCGGGCGCGCTGCCTTAGGCGCGGGCGCGCTGGTATTTGCGGGGCTTAGGCGCAGGCGCGCTGATGTAAGCGCGGGCACGCGAGCCTCCTTTTAAAAAAATATATATATTATTGGTTTCTTGTTTACATATCGCTTGTTCTCTGATATTAGTTGATTAGAAACGAGGTCTCACAAATCTAGAATCGGTCAAGGGGAAAAACATAGTAAACGCCCCACAAGATCGAACCCGCTGAAAATCAAGGCAAGCCAGGAATGGTAAGAACATAAACTCCAGAGATTTCGGAAAGATACCGGAGAGCTGTACCTGCAAATAAAAATAAATATCTACATATATCTAAATCTAGGATGACCTAGACCAAAATGGGGAACAAACAAAGAAAAAGAAAGCCCAAGAGAAACGGCTATAAGTGAGCGTGAGACTCTATGAAAACCTAGATCTAAGGTAGGGATGAAAGAGTGGGTGCCCGATAGCCAACTTGTGGCTAAGGGCTTTTATGACTCTTTGTGTAAACAATCTTTGTTTAATATAATTTACATTTTATTAATGGCAATGCCTTTATCTTTCTTCATATTCTTATATTGTGATATACTATTGTTGTTTTGATAAAGACCTTGAATATACTATAGTGTATGCAAGATGTGGTAGTACATGGGGATGACTATCATGAAACACATCTTATAGTCACTGTATATTCTAAACAGTTCCTAATCGATTGAGCCGTCCGATAATAAGGATAAGGATCGCTCGAGTTTGAGACTAGCATTTGCGATGGATATTCATAGAGATGTTCGAAGCATGCAAATGGATATTCATATGATGAATGATCGAACTACCCTATTCGGACTTTCCAAGTGGTTATCACTTATCGAGTGGATAAAGTCCGCGTTTTTGGTTGTACACCATTAGTCCTTATTACTTGAAACATGATTGAGACTCTATATGCTAGTACTGTGCTTTGACTCGTTTACCGACTCTATGGGGGTCATCAGGTGTCGGGATTGGGTACAATTACGACGCATATAGGAGTCGATGCTTTGTTGTCAAGGATTCACCACATACTTGCGAGTGTGGATATCCTATGCGATCTGAGGAGATATTAGTCCGACGAATCTCTGGACAGAGTACATGATGTGTTTTAGGTTAATGGTTATCCTAGTAACACATGCGATGTCACTAATAGATCTCCAAGATGTTGTGCATAGTTATCGAATCTCGAACGACTCTCGATGCACCAATGGTTGTTGATTCGATCGGGATATTTGGTTGAAGGGACCGTACTGTACGCTCACCAAAATCTACTGGTTCTTGCAGGCACTATCAGTAATACCTAGGGAATCATGGGGCGATGTTGCTAGATGCTCTTACCATGATTCGTTAGGTAAGTCGGAAATTGTTGTTCCGAGTCACAAGGAGTTGTGAGCCCACGGCTAGATGTATTCCTAAACCATTGAGGGTTACACAAGTAATGGATTACTAAAACCCCGTAGAGATAGTTAAATTTAAAGAGTTAAATTTAATGAAAGAGAAATTGGATTTCTCAACTAAAGGGAGTGGAATTTCCTAAAATGACATAGTGATGGGCATTTTTGGAAATCACTGAATTCGGATTCAGAAAAATTATCTTGACTCTAAAAGATGCAGAAATGGTTTCTGTGCACATTGGTGAAATCAGTTTATCAATCGGAGTCACGATGAATTTTATATTAATTTCTATAACAACGGGCTTGGCTTGTTGGGCTTAAGTTATGGATTGTGGGCTTTAAGAAGTTAGAGTCCTGATACAATTATAACTAGAAATTATCTATAAATAGAGGTGTTGGGTTCGAAAATCAAACACTTTTTGTCTTGTAATTTTCGAACACTGCATAAATAATTTTAAGGGATTTTCGAAAATTCCTTGCTCCCTTTTGAGAAAATTCGGATTGTGATTTTTGTGAAAAATTACAATTCTGAATTAACAGATCATATCTGTTTATTCTCTACGCAAAAATTCTGATTGATTTCTAGTGCAGTCAATCAGAGGGTTTCTGTTTTCTGTTCGTGGACCTTATTCCGGTGATTGATCGTGACGCCATCGGTTCCCGGGATATACAAGAATAGCATATTAAATTCTGTTGGTGTCCATAATCTCGCTTTGAGATTGGAGGTAAAATATTTAATTAATTATTATTTATTTTACTTGTGTGATTTAATCGTTAAACGTTTTGATACCCATGATATGAAATTGTTTCATATCAAAGAAAAATAAATTTTTTAAACTTCCGCTGCACCGGGTATCGATTCAATTGATCTGAACACAGTTTTCCAACAGTGGTATCAGAGCCAGGTTGCTCAGATCAAACGATTAAATTAATCGATTGTACAAAAATTTTTGGGCTCGGGTTTTTGAAACAAAACATATTTTTAAAAATCAAAAATTTTATTTTTCTGACGGGCAAGAAAAAGGGCAGCGATTGGATCGCTGCCCAAGGGCAGCGATCGTTGCTGTGTGCGCTGCCCAGCCCGCGCCTGGTCAGGGCACAGGCTGCCCGGGATTGTCCCGGGCAGCCCGAAAAAATTAAAAAATTGATTTTTGAAAATTTTGAATTTTTAAAATTCTAGTGTTTGATCCGATCGAAAAATGTTTTTGATAAGATCACGAGGCATCGGATCGAATTGTTCGAATCCGAAATTTTAAAATTGATTTTTGGATAAATTTGAATTTTTGGAAAATTTAAATATTTTATCCGTTAAATTGAATTTTGAAAATTGATTATTTTGGTACAATTGATGATAAGATGTGATCTTATGGATGGATAAGATAAAATATGATTTTATCTTTTAAATTATGATGCCGCAGCATGTTTATCCAATTATTTAAATTTTGAATTTAAAATTGGATAATGGGATGATCGATTGCCATAACCAATTTGTAGGTGTATGTTAGGAATTTACATTCGTCTTATTGTTGTTGGTGTTTATTAATGAGCTTGGTTTATAGCCCAATATGATTGTCATATGTAATAAAAGTGGGTCTGGTTTATGGCCCATTCCCACCCCTACAAATGTATCCCATATTTTTCATCGAAATTTATTGTAAATTTATTAGACTTAGTGGGAGACAAAGATTTGAAGAAATGGTGGGCCCAGCAGACAATGAAGAATGAAGAAATGTAAATTGAAAGCTCAATGTAATAGGATTGCATTGCATACCTGCATATTACCTATGATTGGACTTAGACTCGTGATTGGCAACCACGGGTCGAATAGATAATGAGATCGATCATCCTTAAATAATATATGATATTATTGATGTATGCATGTTTAGAAAAAATTGTATGAATCCCGCAAGCATACATAAAAATGAATGATGAGACAAATTTTCAAAATTAAAAATCCCTCATTTTAAATATGATTTAAAATTTATATCAAGATTAATAAAAGGGAATTTAAATATTGTTTAAATTTTCCTACCTTCCATCAACGATTAATGTATGAGATGCTACCCGCGGATATGGTCCGGCTCATATTATTGGGGGGGGCCCGTTCGTCGGAAAGCTGTACATTGGATCGACAAATGTTGTAAGTTGGGTGAAACTCCCATGGGATCGGCTCATATTATTGGGGGATCCACATGGCGACCGTCCATCACAACTTAATATTGATGGGTCATCTTGACATGTCACAATAAACGGCGTCATATTATTGGGCCCTTATTGGACATGAGGTAAATACATGGGGGTTACTTTAGAAGTAATTGGGCTCTACCTTTTGAAAATTATGGTTGGCTGATATTATTCGGGACTATGATTTGTCAATTGGACTCCATGTTCTCACTAAGGAAAAAGTTTTCCGTTTTCACTAGAGGGTGGTGAAATCGTTAAAATAGTGGGAGTGTAATTCATAAAATTAAAATTCGCCATATTTTATGTCTTAGTAAATTAATTAAACAATCACTGATTATTGTCTGTTTCCTTTTCAGTATATCGTTACAATGAATTCACGTAATCCACTATTTGCAATTCTCAAACAAAACAAACTCACTGGCGCAAACTATACGGAATGGTTCCGTAAGTTAAAGATTATTCTCACTTCGGAAAAGGCTTTCTACGTGTTAGAGAAGCCGCCCCCGAAGGAAGCCCCGGCTAATACAAGTTCGGAAGAGTTGGCCAAACTTGATTTATGGTGGGACCATGATATCAAGGCCACATGCTACATGCAGGCTTCGATGTCTGATGAACTCCAGAGGCGATTTGAGGATGCCGTGAATGCTGCTGACATTCACAAAGCACTCAAGGAGCTATTTGGAGCTCAGTCAAGGTCGAAGAGGTATGCCACTGTCAGAGAGCTCATGACAAGCCGCATGCGAGAGGGGACTTCTGTCCGTGAGCATGGGGTGCGCATGATTGGGCTCATTGAAAAGTTGGTAACACTCGACTTGACTTTGGAGCATGAACTCAGCTCGGACTTGTTACTCCTTTCACTTCCTTCATCGTATGACGGTTTTGTGGTGAACTTCAACATGAACAAGATAGAGGCCACCCTTGAAGAGATGGTCAATATGCTTGTCACATATGAAGCCACACTAAAGAAGGATAAACCGGTACTCTTGGTTGGGTCCTCTTCTAACTCGAAGAAGGGGCCAAGTGGAAAGGGTAAGAAGCGTTCTGCCCCGCCCAAGAAGAGTGTATCGAATAAGAAGGGGAAGGCCAAGGTTTCATATGAGAAGAAGGATGAAAACGTTTGCCATTACTGCAAGAAGCCCGGTTATTTGAAACGTAACTGCAAGGAATACCTCGATCAGTTGCGAACTGAAAAGGGTATGTTTTACATTGAAATAAATGTTTCTCTTAATACTTCTTCTTGGGTATTGGATACCGGATGTGGATCTCACATTTGCAATGATTTGCAGGTGATGACAAGAAGTCGTAAGCTAAGGATGGGTGAGACCCAACTGAGACTCGGGAATGGTTCAAGAGTCGAAGCCAAAGCGATAGGAGACATTTATTTAATTTTGCAAAACAATTTTAAGTTATTTTTGAGAGATGTTTTGTATGTTCCGGATTTGGTCAAAAACATTATTTCTATTTCTATGCTTGATAGAGATGGTTATTCTTGCAATTTTGTGAATAGGAATTGCAATATTTACAAGAATGAATGTTTGATTGGAAATGGACAACTTGAAAACGATCTATATAACTTAAAATTAAAAGACGTTTCAATGAATTATGTCGATAAACCGGTAACAACAAATAAAAGGAAAAACGATAGTCAAAATCTGGCAAATCTTTGGCATGCTAGGCTAGGTCATATTTCCTCAAGGAGGATGAACAAGCTAGTGGGAGAGGGCATGTTTGATATGTCTGATATTAACTCTCTACCTACTTGTGAATCCTGCCTGAAAGGAAAAATGACTAAATCTCCATTCAAGGGGAAACCTGAGCGTAGTCAAAATCTAATGGATTTGATCCATACAGATGTTTGTGGACCATTTAGAATTGGTACTCAATTTGGCCACACCTACTTCATTACCTTTACTGATGATTATTCAAGGTATGGGTATTTATATTTAATGAAATATAAGTCTGAAGCATTTGAAAAGTTCAAAGAATTCAAGGCTGAAGTAGAAAACAAACTAGGCAAAAGTATTAAGGCACTTCGATCGGATCGTGGTGGAGAATACTTAAGTGCCGAGTTTTTGAACTATCTAAAAGAGAATGGGATTCTCTCTCAGTGGACTCCTCCTATGACACCACAGCTGAATGGTGTTTCGGAGCGTCGTAATAGAACCTTGTTGGACATGGTTCGATCCATGATGAGCTTCACTGAGCTCCCACCATCGTTTTGGGGCTACGCGCTTGAAACGGCGGTTTCGTTGTTGAACAACGTTCACTCTAAAGCAGTAGATAAAACACCATACGAGTTATGGAATGGCAAAGCTCCTAAGTATTCGTACTTGAGGATTTGGGGATGTCCTACTTACGTGAAGCAGACAGTGGGAGATAATTTGGATAGTCGATCCATCTTATGTTATTTTGTGGGATATCCGAAGAATTCAATCGGATATTATTTCTATCATCCTACTGAAACAAAGGTGTTTGTTTCAAGGAATTCCACCCTCTTGGAGAAGGAATTCTTATTGGATAAGAAAGGCAAGATGATGGAACTCGAAGAAATTCGAGAAGAACCCGAAATACAAATTAACGATCCTACACCTCAAGAATCATCACAAGACACGCCTATTGCTAGAAGATCCGAGAGGACTTCTAGGCCTCCTGTTAGATATGGTCTTCTTCTTGAAGGGGATCAAAGTGAACCCGATATTGGATGTGATCCAAGAAAATTCAAGGAAGCAATTTCTGATGCGGATTCTAATTTATGGCTTGAAGCAATGCAGTCGGAAATAGACTCGATGCATTCAAACCAAGTTTGGTCTTTAGTAGATCCTCCTGATGGAATTGTTCCAATAGGATGTAAATGGATTTACAAAAAGAAAACTTGGGCCTGATGGCAAGGTGTTGACCTATAAGGCACGATTGGTTGCAAAAGGTTATACTCAAAGACAAGGAGTTGACTATGATGAAACCTTTTCACCAATCGCAATGTTCAAGTCAATAAGAATCCTAATTGCCATAGCAGCATGGTATGACTATGAGATATGGCAAATGGATGTGAAGACTGCATTTCTTAATGGAAACATTAAGGAAGAGATCTATATGATGCAGCCTGAGGGATACACATCCATGGGAAGCAAGCATAAGGTATGCAAGCTTCAGAGATCAATTAATGGTCTCAAACAAGCATCAAGAAGTTGGAACCAGAAATTTGATGAAACAATAAAGGATTTTGGTTTCATCAAGAACCCGGAGGAACCATGCGTGTACAAGAAAATTGTTAAGGATGCGGTAACATTCTTAGTACTTTATGTTGATGACATCCTACTCATGGGGAATGACGTAGGGACGTTGCAGTCAACAAAGATATGGTTATCAGGTAGATTCTCGATGAAGGATTTGGGTGAGGCCTCCTATATTCTTGGGATACAAATCTATAGAGATAGATCTAAGAGAATGATAGGACTTACTCAATCAACCTACATCGAAACCATATTGAAAAGGTTTTCAATGGATGAGTCCAAGAGAGGACATCTACCTATGTGTCATGGAGTTTCTCTATCCAAGTCTATGTGTCCCAAGACTGACGAAGAGATAGAGAAAATGACACATATACCATATGCGTCAGCCATAGGTAGTATCATGTATGGGATGATATCTATTAGACCGGATGTGGCCTATGCTCTGAGCGTCACGAGCAGATATCAAGCCAATCCAGGTCAAATGCATTGAAAATCCATGAAGGATATTCTTAAGTACTTGAGAAGAACTAAGAATATATTCATGGTTTATGGTGGAAGAGAATTGAAGTTGGAAGGCTACACCGACTCTAGCTTTCAAAGTGACGTGGATGACTCGAAATCAACCTCTGGATTTGTATTCGTGCTCAATGGCGGTGCTGTCTCTTGGAAGAGTTCCAAGCAAGACACCACAGCAGATTCCACCACTGAGGCAGAATACATTGCAGCATCAGCTGCTGCTAAAGAGGCGGTTTGGATGAGGAAATTCATCCAAGAGTTGGGTGTGATTCCAGAATCTGTTGGTCCAGTTCCGGTGTACTGCGACAACACTGGTGTCATTGCTCAGGCAAAGGAACCAAGGTCTCATCAAAGATCCAAACACATACTGAGGAAATACCACATCATCCGGGAGATCGTGGAAAGAGGAGACATTACAGTCGAGAGAGTGGCCTCTGCAGACAATATCGCTGATCCGCTTACGAAGCCCTTGCCAGGACCATTGTTTGACAAACATCGCGAAGCAATGGGATTACGTAATATGACTAGTTGGCTTTAGGGCAAGTGGGAGATTGAAAGGGTGGGTGCCCGATAGCCAACTTGTGGCTAAGGGCTTTTATGACTCTTTGTGTAAACAATCTTTGTTTAATATAATTTACATTTTATTAATGGCAATGACTTTATCTTTCTTCATATTGTTATATTGTGATATACTATTGTTGTTTTGATAAAGACCTTGAATATACTATAGTGTATGTAAGATATGGTAGTACATGGGGATGACTATCATGAAACACATCTTATAGTCACTGTATATTCTAAACAGTTCCTAGTCGATTGAGCCGTCCGATAATAAGGATAAGGATCGCTCGAGTTTGAGACTAGCATTTGCGATGCAGAGTACCACGTTTCATTGGTAAGGAACATAGAGATGTTCGAAGCATGCAAATGAATATTCATATGATGAATGATCGAACTACCCTATTCGGACTTTCCAAGTGGTTATCACTTATCAAGTGGATAAAGTCTGCGTTTTTGGTTGTACACCATTAGTTCTTATTACTTGAAACATCATTGAGACTCTATATGCTAGTACTGTTCTTTGACTCGTTTACCGACTCTATGGGGGTCATAAGGTGTCGGGATTGGGTACAGTTACGATGCATATAGGAGTCGATGCTTTGTTTTCAAGGATTCACCACATACTTGTGAGTGTGGATATCTTATGCGATCTGAGGAGATATTAGTGTGACGAATCTCTGGCCAGAGTACATGATGTGTTTTAGGTTAATGGTTATCCTAGTAACACATGCGATGTCACTAATAGATCTCCAAGATGTTGTGCATAGTTATCAAATCTCGAATGACTCTCGATGCACCAATGGTTGTTGATTCGATCGGGATATTTGGTTGAAGGGACCGTACTGTACGCTAACCAAAATTTACTGGTTCTTGCAGGAACTATCAGTAATACCTAGGGAATCATGGGGCGATGTTGCTAGACGCTCTTACCATGATTCGTTGGGTAAGTCGGAAATTGTTGTTCTGAGTCACAAGGAGTTGTGAGCCCACGGCTAGCTGTATTCCTGAACCATTGAGGGTTACACAAGTAATGGATTACTAAAACCCCGTAGAGATAGTTAAATTTAAAGAGTTAAATTTAATGAAAGAGAAATTGGATTTCTCAACTAAAGGGAGTGGAATTTCCTAAAATGACATAGTGATGGGCATTTTTGGAAATCACTGAATTCGGATTCAGAAAAATTATCTTGACTCTAAAAGATGCAGAAATGGTTTCTGTGCACATTGGTGAAATCAGTTTATCAATCGGAGTCACGATGAATTTTATATTAATTTCTATAACAACGGGCTTGGCTTGTTGGGATTAAGTTATGGATTGTGGGCTTTAAGGAGTTAGAGTCCTGATACAATTATAACTAGAAATTATCTATAAATAGAGGTGTTGGGTTCGAAAATCAAACACTTTTTGTCTTGTAATTTTCGAACACTGCATAAATAATTTTAAGGGATTTTCGAAAATTCCTTGCTCCCTTTTGAGAAAATTCGGATTGTGATTTTTGTGAAAAATTACAATTCTGAATTAACAGATCATATCTGTTTATTCTCTACGCAAAACTTCTGATTGATTTCTAGTGCAGTCAATCAAAGGGTTTCTGTTTTCTGTTCGTGGACCTTATTCCAGTGATTGATCGTGACGCCATCGGTTCCCGGGATATACAAGAAGAGCAGATTAAATTCTGTTGGTGTCCATAATCTCGCTTCGAGATTGGAGGTAAAATATTTAATTAATTATTATTTATTTTACTTGTGTGATTTAATCGTTAAACGTTTTGATACCCATGATATGAAATTGTTTCATATCAAAGAAAAATAAATTTTTTAAACTTCCGCTGCACCGGGTATCGATTCAATTGATCTGAGCACGGTTTTCCAACAAGGGAAGCCAGGAAAAATCAAAACGGGCCAAGGCAGCAATGTGAGTGGGTAAGTGAGCACTAGACTCCAACAAAAACTGCCTACGATCATGAGCATGCCGCGCCAGCGCATCCGCAACCGAATTCCCTTCCCTATAGATATGAGAGAAATTAACCGGCCTATTCCTCACCAAAACACGCGTCCTCGACACAATGTGGTCCAAATCCCAACAACACCTCCAATATCATAAAATCTTAATGGCTATCTGGGAATCTGTCTCAATCCAAAGAGGAAAAAGGCTAAGGTCAGAACAGAAAAAGATACCCCTCCAAATTGCCCAAAGCTCTGCACGGACATTGGACCCCAATCCTATGAACTCACTGAAAAACGCCAATATCCGCACAGAAGAATCCCTGACAACCCCTTCCACAGAATACTCACCCGGGTTCCCTCTCGAACTTCCATCAACATTAAGCTTAAAGAACCCAGGCGGCGGTCGCAACCAATGGACAATGGCAGTCTTGTGTGTCTGTTGGAGGCCAATCGAGATGCCCATCATACGCGTAGCCTGTATATCCCCCAGCCAGAGGCGGGGCTTGATGGTGGCTGCAGAATGGGAAAGTCTCAAATACGACAAGATCTGGAATTTGACCATCTCCGCAGAAGAGGGTAAGTGACGGTGCTTAGAATCATTGTGTGCAGTCCAAAGGAACCAAAGCACGAAGAATGGAATGAACTCCTTCACATTACCCCTAGGAGACCACTCGCGACCCCTCTTCCAGGAACCAAATAAATGCCACACCGAATGGGCGATGGGACCGTCAATGAAAATGTGTATGAGCGTCTCCGACATCTCACAACACTGACAACTGGACGCTAGCACAAAACCGCGCTACTGAAGCACCTCA